>NC_039365.1:62551554-62597522 GCF_003573695.1 Papaver somniferum
TTTTTTGCTTTTTTTTTTGCTTTTTTTTTGTTTGTTTAAAATAAAATAAAATAAAATTACAAGAAAAAAATTTACATGGCCATGAGAGAAGGACTTTCAAAACTTAGATCTTCGCATCTTGTGATGTCTTGGTATCATGGATTCCAACAACTTATATCATTTGCTCTTATAACTTCAACTTTGATTTTTGAATTATTCTCTTCTATTGTTGCTTCTAAACCTAAAACGTCTTCACTTTCTTCATAGATTTTGATGTAGCTCCGCTTGTTGATGATGATAAGTTTCTACTGAGAGAGAGTCGCAATCCAGTAACTAAGACTACATTGTGAGGTTGCTTTGTCTTTCTGGCATTTCCTGAACTACTTGCCTTTCCATCATGTATGGTTAGGTCCATCACGGTTACCCTCTAAAAAGAACAAGTTCTCTCCTGAATTTCAAGGATCTCAATGTCTTTTTCTCTAATGTCTCAATAAGTTGTTATCTGTAGCATTCCAATCTCTATCTTTTCGGTGAGAAACAGTATGTAAACTTAGCTAACCGGATACCATGTGACGCTAGAAGTTTCAAAAATGCGACTAAAATGTTTCTCCCATACCCCCAAACTTAAATCTAACATTGTCCTCAATGTTCTAAAGATAAAATTAAAAGCATGAACAAGGAAAAACTGTTACCACTTGAAGCAAAAGAGATAAGGAAAGATATTACCGTGTCGGAAGAATATTGGGTTACCTCCCAAGAAGTGCTAAGTTTAAAGTCTTCAGCCAGACGTAGGAAAGGTATTAGTCACCACGTAGAATCATATAGTAGTAGCCGGAATAACTGTGGGTCATCTGGATCAAAAAGTGTTACCCACAAGAAGAGGAAACTGCAACAGACCAAGAGATACCGAACATACCCTTGCTTAAGACAACTACATATAGTTGTGGTTCAGGTTCAGGCTCTATCAAAGGGTCTAAATAAAAGGTTTTCATCGGTAGGATTTCCTCAAAGCTAAGATCCGGTTCAGGTATTAGAGTCTGGAAAAACTCAACTAAGAACTTATAAGCACATAACAACAACCTGAATAACTGGGGATCCTCTAAGTCAATCATATTTGACTCACACAGCTGACCACAATGAAAGAGGTGGTCTTCCTTAAGAAAATGTGTCGACCCTAATATCCTAAAGTTATTAGGTTTAGTCTCAAAACTTAATAACCGACACATCTTAAAATCAAAAGTTCCCCGGCAGCGGCGCCAAAAATTTGATGGATTTTCAAATGATGTTGTAGTTGTGGTAAAAACTGGGTTCTTTTCAGACTTGTGAAGGAAATAATTTCTTAGATTTAAATTTAAACAGGCAAATAAATTTTGTTTGAAAACTTTAGGGAAAAACACCAAGATTTGGATTCCACCATTGACCCATTATTTGATAAATTCTAATAATTAATATTCATGCAATTTTTCTTTTAGAGTGATTCTAATATTATGCCTTTTGTAGATTTTTGAAGTAATAAATGTAAACACCAAGCATGAAACATCAAGAGTCTTAAACTAAGCATGCTCCATCAAAATGAATCACAATTATTCAATAAAAATCAATTTTCCAATAAAAATTCCATGCAAATAATCATGTAATAATATTGCAAATAAATAATAAAGTTAGAATTATACCATAAATAAGGACCAATGGCTTCCTCCGTCGCCTTGGCTAAGGGGTTTAGCTCCTCATATCAAAAACTTGCTCAAAATTGCTTAATAGGTGTTTTTATTGATGAATATGGTGATAAAGAGAAGTTTGCAACGCTGTATAAACGTTACAGCGTCACTGTTACAAATATGAGTACTGCCGTTTATAAACGATACATATCTAACACTGTTGAACTACGACACACGTTTCTGGTTTTAAGACTGTTGAAGAACGACTGCCTTAGCAGGTCTGTTCTTCCTCTTCTTCTTCCTCCTCGAACAGCAGCAGCAGCAGCACTGTAACTCTCTGTAATCGCTTCTCCTCGACTCTAAACTCTCTCCTAAGGGTTTCCAACCCTTCTTATGACTCGAACCAACACTTATATAGCTATCAAACCCCCAAAAATCTCGAGTGGATCCGACTTCTTCTTTTTTCTCCCTTCTCTGCGCTGTTGAGAAAATATCTCTCTTGTGATCTCCCTGTACGCGTTTGTTAGCTATAAATTTGTCACCAAACTCTTATCAAGACTTGAACAGGACCAAGTATAGTTTACTTCAGCGCAAAACTCTCCCAGAATCTCTTGAAAATAGCTTTGAAAGTTAAACAGAGAGTACGTGTCCTGGTTGGACTTTGATCCATTCTCCCGGTCATTCCAGCCCAATTGGTTGGGTCCAATCGATCGTAACAGACTTGTTTACTCAATTATAGCCCATTAGTAGCAATTACAGCAATTGAATCTCCAAAAATCACGTCCAAAATTCGATCACCAAATCTTCCAGTGTTGTAACAAGTTTTCCCGCCAAAAATCCATTTTTGAATTTTGAGAAGGAATGCCCCCTATCCTCTGATGGGGTGCGAATAGCAAGTGGGGTTGAAATAAAATTCTTGGGGTGGAAATAACCAAATATTGGGTGCCTTTAGTAATTTTTCTTGGATGTTTTCGGACTTTTCCGGGGTACTTCTGGGCTACTTCCGGTATACTGTCAACGGAGCTCCAAACGCCACATTTTTAACCAATTTTGCCGCAAAACCTTATTTTTCCAAAAACACCTACAAATAAATAAAACACCATAATAAGTACAAAAATGGGTACTAACACAATATACAATTGGGCTATATTAGACACATAAATGCGTCTATCAATTACTATCAAAGTCTTCAAGGACTTTGTTCCAAGCGACAGCCTTCGAACCATCTTCTGAATCTTGGGATATCCTAAGGAATGGGATGCGGTGAGTAGTCTCCAGTTATACTTCTGGTTGATCCGATGGTCATGGCCGAATATGTGAATGTATCTTTGTGGCGTGCTTTTGGAGTATTCGGTGCATATGTACGACTTCATGTTGAGAAATTCTTGCGTAAAACTTCGACAGTGATGATGTTGAAATTAGAAATAACCTGGTTGAGGGGAGCGAAAGCGTCCCATGTTGGTAGTCCCCATGTGTAGCATACTTTCATTGCATCTCCTTGAATCCACATCCACGGAATTTGATGCAAGCTTATTGTACTCTTATGGATGTGATGCTGGGATGCTCAGAATGTCACATGGATGAAATATTCTGGATAGCGAAGAGGTAGAAAATGATAGAGTTATATTATTTATCATGGCTCCCTCTGTTTCTTCAGGAAAATGTTTCAGCCGCGTCTCTGGAGTTATCTCACGAATCTTTGATGGTCGTCGGGATGGACTGCGATGAGTAGTGCCCAGTCGCGCTTTTCTTTAGTTTCTGAAGTTATTTCCTCTGGGCAGGATTGGGATCCGCCGCGTCCTCGTAGAGTGTTGCAGGCGTCTTCTAAACAGAGAGTTGATGATATTCTTACGCTACACCCTTGCAGAGAAGATGGCTTTTTCGTGGCTATGACCTTTGGTTGACCGTGTCTTCTGAGCTGTGACAATGAAGGGATTCCGTGTAGATTCCCAGTCCCCAAGTGTGGTTTGCATGTTTCCATCCTGTGTGGTCGGTGGGTTGACCATGATAAGTACGGGTTACCTTTACAGTGATTGTTTCCATGGTGAAGCTCTGGCTGGTACAACAAAGGGGCGGCAACAGTTCTTGGAAGCAGATGTGATCAGAAGAGACTGTCCATGGAAGTAAAGGGATTGGTTGGATGCATCAGCGAGCAAACTGTCTATGACCACAATCTTTGGTGGGATGGAACAAAAGGTGGCCACGACTACGAAAATTGGCTGGTTGCGATTATGATCCTTGGCATGGGGAGTGAGGGGTCACGAAACTTGGAAGGAAGGAGTGGCGATTACAGCACGATCCTCAGCAAGGAAGAGAGGAGGCTACGACAAGATTCTTAGAAAGAAGGAGTGGTGGCTACAACACGATCCTTGGAAGGAAGGAGGCATTGAAGTGGCTTCGGTTCTTGGAGAGGACGTTGAAATTTATGGAGAAAAAACGGTGAAGTTTTTTCTTCGGATCTTGGAGAAGCTTATGGAGAGAATGCTGAAGCAGAGCGGTTGTTGGAGCGAACGTTAAGGGGGAGCGGCTGCTGAAGCGAATGTTGAAGCAGAGCCGTTGCTGGAGGACGTTGAAGCGGAGAGGCTGCTTTCCTGATGCAGTGCGGTTGTCTTGACGTTGCGCCTTGGGGAAATATAAAATGGTTAGGAGTCCCCAGTTCGCTCCAACGTCACAACGAGATGTCGAAAAATGAACCATGATGTCGAAAAATGAACCATGATGTCTGTATTTCTCGAGCAAGCACAACGTCACAACGAGATCCTACTGCAATTTTTCTAGCTCTGCCACCTTGATTTATTTGTTATATATTGCCCTGAAAAAGAAACAAAACCTGAGAATATCATATCTTGTTGGATGCGGCATAATTGATTTAATCGCAATGGGCAAAAAATGCTGCATTAGCATGTGATAATCATGCGATTTTAGTCCTATAATATTTCGATCTTTTAGATTCACCAGGGTTGAAAAGTTTGAACAATACCCTTGTGGAACCTTTATCTCGGATAATGTTGCACAGAACTTGTCCTTTTTCTCCGGGCTTAATGAGTGACATGCTTCCTTTAGTATACATCCCCCTTTGCCATTTTTCCGAGGTTGCAACTCGTCTCTAAAACCCATATCCTTCAGGTCCATTCGAGCAGCAAGGTGGTCTTTCGACTTAAATTCATTGTTCAATAGTGTTCCAACGATACTCTCGCATATATTCTTTTAGACGTGCATGAAATCTATGCAATGGTGGACAACATGATACCGCCAGTAGGGGAGGAGATGAAACCATATATTGAACTTTCTCAAGTAGGGTCTTTTGGTCTTCTTTTACTTCCCCTTCTCCTTCCCCTTCCCATTTTTGGGTCAATGGTCTTTTCGATTCTCTTCATCTTTCCACCTCTTACAGGGTTATCTTGCACGAATTCCACCACAATGTTCTTCCGTCCCTTTCCCCATTATTCTTTATAAACTTTACCTCATTGTATATTTCTGAAGGGGTCATAAGTTCCGGAGCCTTTTCATTTTTTCTTATTTTCCGTTGAACCCCTTCTGACGTATGAATGGATGGCCGTATGGTAGGTATCTTCTATGCCCGGTACAAACCTCTTTTTTACAATGTTTTAGCCTGACATAGTAAGTGTTTCTCTCACACACCTTACAGGCGTCTCGTCCGTGGTAGGGACAACCACACAGTGTACCGAGAGCCGGGTAATCATTTATTGTCCATAAAACAACCGCACGTAGAGTGAATATCTCCTGTTTCAGCGCATCAAAATATTCGACTCCCTCAAACAATTCCTTGAGATCCTCGACAAACGGTTGTAACATAACATCAATGTCCTTACAAGGCCCCCCATCGATAATTAATGAAAGCATGGTGAACTTTCTCTTCATACACAACTCTGGAGGAAGGTTGTAAATCACTGTCAGAATTGGCCACACACTGTGCTGTTTTTGCATGCCTTTGTTTATGTCAACCCCGTCAGCCGAAATGCCTAGCCGCAGATTTCGAGGATCATCACGAATTACAGGATATTTTTCATCTATATTTTTCCACGCTGGTGAGTCTGTCGGATGCTTTAAAACACCCTCTTCTTTCTTTCTGGTGTCGTGCCACAATAAATATTTGACAATTCTCTTTGATTGAAACAGCCGTTTCAGTCTTGGGATAATTGGGAAATACCACAAGACTTTTGCCGGAATTTTTCCATGCTCCTCTTGGGTGGTGTCGTCAACTTTCCATCTTGATTCCCCACAGGAAGGCGCTTGATGTGGTCCTTGTAATCCTTCCTATAGAGAATGCAGTCATTGATGCATACATGTATCTTTACGTAACCTGAACCCAAATATCTCATCACCTTCTTAGCTTCATATGTAGTTTTCATCATCTCATTTTCTGGAGGGAGAATGGATTTTAACATTGGTAGAAGTTCATCAAAGAACTTGTCGGAAGCTCCGTGCTTGCTCTTCAAGTTAAACAGTTCACACATTGCAGATATCTTTGTAAAATCTGCACATCCTTCGTATAGGGGTTTCCCAGCATCTTTGAGTATCCGTTGCATCTTCTCAGAATCCTTTGAAACGTTATATCCTAATAAAGCACTAACCATTTCTATAGTCTCTGCATCATGTGTTGGTTCATCATAGTGCGGACCGTCGCTGCTATTACCATCCAGAAGTGTCCACCTTGATGAATCATCTCCTTCTCCGTGCTTAGTCCATACGGCATAATTTTGAATGAATCCAGAAGAATATAAATGAAACTTAAATTCACTTGCCTTGTGCACATAGACGTTAATACATTTCACACATGGACATAGAAACTTAACTTTGCCCTTGTTATATGGTTTCCGTTTCCCATTCGTGATATCCTGTTGGTATGTATGCGTAGCAAACTTTATAAATGCATCGACTCCGTCTTGATAACGTCGTTGGGTTCTATCGGTATACATCCAAGATTTATCCATTACTCTAGGATCCATTATGAATTCTCAGGTAGCTGGACGGATAAAAAAACTTTTCAACATCTTGTGAAAATGCTATTGTGGTCCGAATAAAACTACGAATAATACGTACAGAAAGAGTAATCACAAATCACAAAGTGAGTTCAGTTATCATATATGAATCATACAAATAATCAGAGGTTAGCTACCTACATACAGTTGCATGTGAAGACAATATTTACCCTACTATGACCATTAGAGTTACAATCTCAGTTATAAAAGCAGTACTGAAAAGAATTACTTACACGGTTGATCCGATTATTACGCAAAACAAAACTGACAGCGGAATATATGGTTTATCCAGGAGATGAATAAGATGATCAAAGTAAACAACTTGTTCTGTTTTCTAGGGGGAGGTTAGAAGATTTAAGATCAAAAACATGAAATGATTTAATACGAGAGAGATGAACACAAAGGGTAAATGGAGATTTGGCGATATTTTTATTAATAAATAATTTGGCAAAATATTTAAGTGTATATCCTAAATAATTTGGTAAAATAGGAAGGTAATGATCCTTCAATTTGCATGCTGCACGTTCTATGTTAAGAATTTTCTCAGTCAAATCTTATTATCCTGCTACATAATTTTCTTCTTTGACGGCTCTAAAAGACCGGAGTTGGATGCGATGCAATTAATATTCATTCCATCCTGAAGTTTTTTTTGTTCGTACCCGAATTCAGAAAATAAATCAAAATGAATCAAAAAAATAAATAAATCAAAATGAATCAAAAAAATAAATAAATCAAAATGAATCAAAAAAATAAATAAATCAAAATGATAGGTAAAAAGTGGAGTACGTGTTGCTGCAGTTGTTATAACGGTACTAAAGTAAAAAACTATCTTTGTATAAATTGGAGTACGTGTTGGTGCAGTTGAAAAATAAAATCGTAAGAACTGGAAGAAGCTATGGCCCCAATTAGAATTAAGTGAACTAAAACACACTACTATATTTGTGTGTTCTGTCCAATTAGAATTAATATCTAAAACCAAAGCTTGATTCATCCAATTAACATAATAGGTTTGATCATTGATGGATTTTATTAAAGTTTGACAATATGATTCAAAGATAACATGATTAAAGTTTGTGCCAGAGTAACAGCTGCCAGCATAGCCTTACATTCCATCTCATTAGCTTCAACTCCTATCTTCATTCCTCCATTGAAGCATTGTCCTTGCACCCGAATGCAGCTACCTGCACAATTCCTCAATATTAGCCCTATTCCACCTTGTAATGAATCTGACTTAAATGAAGCATCAAAATTTGTAAACATTATCAGGAGGTTTCCATCTTAGCGGCTGCACAACCCCATTAGTAGAAGAAACAAGATTAGTTCCAGGAGGCACAAGTTTATTAATGCCATCTATTGACATTGTCCTATTTGGAGTTATGTTCTGAAAAATCTTTGAACATCAAATAAAACTGATGCTTTAAAAAAAAACAGTCCAAACCGAAACCATTAGCAATTATTAATCTCATGTCTAGTAATTCCTGCACCAAAGGTAATATTATTTCCTGCAGAAAACCAAGAGAGAATCTAGCTCCTAAATGAACAATGTTGTACCATAATATTACTAACATTGATATGTAAAACCAAACAAATAGATCTAGCATAACCACATTCAAGGAATAGGTGATTAATGGATTCCACAGGATGATTACACAAACTACAATGCAATTCAATATCATTTCCATATCTAGCTAGTTTATCTCTTGTTGGACTATATCTTTTAAGCACTTCCAAACAAATAATTTAACTTCCAAAAAGCTTTCCATACCTGTGGAGAAACATAATTAGTACTTGCAAAAGTATTAGATGCACTAGACAACACATTATAGACACTCTTAACAGAGAATTGGCCTTTGCTATCTGGAAGCCAAATAATAGTATGGAGTCCAATTCACCCACCATTGAGTTCTGGTGGTACTCCGTAGCTGGTGGTACTCCAAAAATATGAACACTATGAAGTAAACGATTTCATCAAATGTGAATGCTTCCCCCTTTTCCTCTAAGTAGCGCGCTTTAACGGCTTCGTGCTACAAAAACAACACACAAACTTATTTGGTTACATATAAATTGAAAAAAGTATTGTGCCGAATAAACCATAAAGATACGCCCAAGTTGTAGAGGGGACAAGCTCAGGTGGCTTGCGTGCCAGATCTGGTGTTTGAATTTAAAAAACCCAGCTACCGCATCTAGGATGATGTTGTGCCTATCCTTGATTTGTTGAACACTTCTTATTTTCGGGTTCCCATAATCTTGGCTAAATTTGTTATGTATCTTCTCCCAAAGGGTCTCGGTCGCGGAGCCCTCTAGAACTCAACTTTCGGCTGCCCATGCTTTGGTGATTGCCAAATCTTCCGCGGAGTCAAACGATGCCATTTGTTGTATGTGGAGGTAGGGAATGAGTAGGTTCTCTAATAGGATACAAGTGGAGTGCACATGTGTTGCTTGTCGAACGCCGAGTTTCAAATACGCCTTCTTCCCCGTTAAACCAATTGCTTAGCATGATAGAACACCGTTGCGAAGTGAAGAAAAACAAAATCGATAGAATACAGTAACAAATTCTCCTTTCTAGCTATATAACAACGCCGACCTAATCTACAATGTAACTTTTACTCCTTACAGCAAAAAAAGCTAATTCCTAAATCCATTAACATCCACTAGTAACAAAAATAACTCAACCTAAATCAAATTCCATAATTTCCGTCACAAAAATCACACAAAACATCAATCGTTTCAACCAATTAATACTAAGATATGAAAGACCTAAATTGGTTTATGATCATAAAAATATGAAAGACCTGAACAAAACAAAAGAAACCCTGACAATAAAAAACTCTTAAATTTTTTACTAAGATATAGAATCACAGCCAAGATCATACAAAACTCTTAAAATTGACAGAGCCATAGGTTTACATTATACAGTAGAAAACGATTTTAGTTTTGGGAAAAGTATATACCTGAAATCCTAGCAATAGTAATTTCAAATTAATAAAATAAAAACATCCCCCATTCATGAAATTAAACAAGTAAGTTTGAATTCAATCTGATAAGAGAAGGAAAGAATCCCTTACCTAGGGTTTCTCTATTTCGCCTCTTCCAGTCTTTCTCCCGCGCAAGTAAGAGAATGAAATAATTTGTTTTTCTTTTTTCGTTAAAGCACTTTAATTAACCAAAATGTCATTTTACCTAGGTTTATCACGTCATTATGATATTGTGGGTTAGAATAGGTGCCAATTAGACTAGGGTACGTGTTCGATTAAAGCTTTCTCTTGGGAATAGCCATGACCCTTCAAGAATATATTTTATTCCTGAGAGAGAATAAACAGGGAAACCAAAGGGATTAACAGGGAAACCAAAGGGTCAGAGAGCAAAAAAAATCAGAGAGAGAATTTGTAGAGGGAGATTACTGTTTTCTGAATTTTTCTCAATCAAATCAAATTAATCAAAATAGCTGGTGATGATGATCAACACAGACCAAAGGGTAAGGCCCCCATGACTGAAGAGAAACTACTGAAAGAGTTATAAGAGAAAGAAAGACGTGAAAGGCTATCAGCCACTATGCATATGATTGGGCAGATGACCAAGGATGATCTGGAGAAAGTACACAAGAGAGTAAATGACTTGTTATATGATATTGAAGTCCCGCCACTCTGGGAAGAGATGCATGCTGCAGTGGATGTTATCAAAGCAGAAGAGAAACCAGTTGAAAAACCGGTACAGATTTTGCAAAACAAGCGTCGTTTTGATCTTTTCAAAGATGAAGAAGAGGAGGAGAAGTTATGGGAAGTGCATGCTAAAAAGATGAGGTTGGATGAAAGGGCATTAATGAAGAAAGAAAATGACAGTGATGCTTCCGAAGATGAAGATCCTGCTGCTTTTTTTTTGGGTATCGAAGTGATACAGAATCTGCTCTAAGAGTGAAGATTGAGGATTTTCGCGAAGATGAGATATTTGGGATTAATCATGCAGTGTTGGCCCAAAAGACCGATTCCGAAGAGGACGATGTAGATGAAGACGAGGAGGAAGAGTGGTTTGATGAGGAGCAAAAGGGGTCTGGCGAGGAAGAAGAGGGGTCTGATGAGGAAGAAGAGGAATCTGATGAGGAGGAAGATGAATCTGATGATTCTGATTCCGAGTGATGAGTATGACAATGAGTAAGCCTTATCGACATTTGAATTCTTCTGTAGAGAGATGGTGGATTTTTGGGTAAGTGCTCGAATGGAAATGATGACATAATGTTAAGAAATAGCTATTATCAAATTACAGAGAAGAATTCGAATGGAGAGGGGTCTAATGCAAATGGTAAGTCACTGAATCATGTTTTCTTTTTTGGTTCTGGCAATGGAGACTGAAAATGCAGGGGAATGTTATGTTTATTTTGCTTTTTTCTTTTTCTTTTTCTTTTTGATATTTAGATTTTTTGTGGGTAAGATGGTGAAATACTTGTAAATGGGTATGTTTAAGTTTATGAACATGTAAATGTTGCTCAACACTGAATGAACAGAACGGTTTAAATGCAATATGATGAAGTCAGCTTATTTATATTATCCAATGATTGTGCGTCGATAATGTTGGAGATGCAGGGTGTATTCTAGAAACTAAAACTACAATCAAAGAACTGGATCATGTACAGGACTAAGATGTACCGAAAACAAATGCATACTGACAACAAGTCACTTTTAGTGTTTTTCTATCCAGTCTAATTCACTTGATAGAGAGGCATATACAAACCTAGTCTTAATCTATAATCTGGCAAAGGGACAAATTACGAACATCCATATATGTTTGATCTTTATATCTTCTGTCAAATACATGACTAACATATATGTTCATAATCACCAATACATTCTCAAAACAGGATACAATTCACAGCAACATAATAAACATAAAATCTGAAAGATAGAGATGTTCATAATCACCATCAGAAATTGTAACATTCAAAATCAGTAGTGTGTAACCTCCAATTTGTAAAATCATTAAACCCCCAAATGAGTGAATGAGAAATACCTTAGATGAAGATGACCAAGATTTGCATTTCCAAAATTACGAATCATTATCAATACTTCTATGAGAGATCGATTAAACTTAAATCTAAGCCTGAATCGATCTTTCACAGAAGAATCAATTGATTCATTGTTGTTGATGAAGTTTTCTGCAGATGAATCTCCAAGAAATCCCCAAATAAATCTTACATGAAGATAACCCAGATTTGCATTTCCAAGATTATGAATCAGTGTCGATACTTCTATGAGAGATCGATTGAACTTAAATCTATCCTTAAATCAATGTTTCACAGAAGAGTTGATCGATTCTTTCCTGTGTATAAGCTAACTGCCTTATACAAAGCTACCCCACAACAACAGGTATCTGAAAATCACTGAGAAAAAGAAGAAAAAAATTAACTAGGACTACAGGAGAATTATAGCAATGTAATCATGGGCCACCAAAAAAGTATTAGAAATCATCTAGTGTATCTTTACCTTGTAAGGTCCCCTTAATTTAAGTAGAAACCTATGATATCATGGCAGTTGGTTTCCTCCTTGTATGCCCATCATACTAAGCCTCACACTCTCGCACCCGATATCCAAATTTATGGAAGCCTTGGTTAATACTTTCACCTGCAAGGAATCCAGAACATGAAATAGATATAATGAAGACACTTCCATATTTGAATGTTATTCCAATTTCATAAGATAAACAAAGGGTGATACCAATTTCTGTTGAAGCATATTGTAACGAAGCAGAAATAGATAACGTGCAGGGTAACTAGGGCAGACAATTATAACTAAGAATATTGGTCCATTAAATATGTTGATGCCAAGTTTGATATAACTAAGAAGACTGGTCCATTGAAACGAAGAAGTGACTCTAATATACATAGAACTACCCTTATTTAGTGCCATAAAGTGCTTTTGTCCTAGAGAAAGGTTGTCACTGAAGTGCATGATTCTGATACATTAACTTATATTTCTCAATCCATCTCATTCTTGTACCTTGGTAAGAGTTCAGATCACCTTTTGGAGTTCTCTATTTGAAAATGATTTTAAGAGAAAAACAAATGCACTAAGTAACAAATCGAGACCCGCCTTAATTTATAATCCTAATCAAATACCATCAATTCAACATGTTTAGTCCAAACAATTGCAGCCATTTGTCTAAACCATCAACTTTCTTTGATGAAAAAAGGGAAAAGAAAAATTAATGAGAAATCAACAATAATGGACCACAGTTCATATCAGTATAGCAAAGAAGGTTTACCGGAATGGCGATCACTATCCATTGGTATTAACTCATGAATCAGCACCAGCAGAACACGCGAAGTGCCTTTGTAGAGGAAGTGAACCTGCACATGTAAAAAGCATTCACCAAACAATTACTTATCGTTTTTAAAGGAAACCAATACAATTCAAAATTTTCAATAATAATCACTCAGTGAGAAATGAGAGCCTAATAACTATGCGGCAAACTAGTTGATGCCCCAGTTTTGGGTCATCTTCCACAAAAACCTGAACAAATTTGGGTTTACACACGAAAGTAGAAACCTGCAAAATGAAAATACAACCCCCGGAAAATGTAAAAGTTATACCAAATTATCATATGGGACCCATTAATCTTACCTCAAATTGTTCTTCAATCAGATATTTTTTTACCCAAATCTGAAGTTTGCAATATTCGATTAGAAAAAAATTAATTGGGATCTCCTGAAAAATGGTTGATGATTCTATGCAAAGTAATGATCGTGGAATTAATTCAATGAATTCACCCAGTCTTCGATTAGAAAGCAGAGGACGAACTTGGTGATGGTGGTGGTGGATCATTCAATTCACCCAACTTTGAATTTAGGGTTACAGGTTGGAGAAGATTGAATATTCAATCAACCAAATCCAAACTCTGTACTCTAAGTCGAAATTGAGTGATGGAGATTTTAGGGTGTGAAATTGATGAAGATGAAACTGGATTTCGACGAAAAAGAAAGGATTCGAGAGAGATTTCTGCTGCTGTTAGTTTGGGAGAAAGAATAGATTATGTCTCACGCGTTGTTGACATAATGTTGGTAGTTTTCCATGCTAGCTGCAGTTCAAGATTTGGCCCATCTGTTAACTAATTAAAATTAAATAAATATACACAATTGTGCAGGGACCTATTATGTTTGACCATTTTTTGATTTTAATTGTTGGTCAGGGACTTGAGATATGGCATGATACATGAGCCAAACCATGCTGCAGTTCAAGATATGGCCCATCTGTTCTGATTAATCAAATCAACATATTAGGGTGTGAAATTGTAGTAATAATGTAGTAGGAAAAATTACGTCTGAGATTCAATAAGGAAGGACTATTTTGTTAAATAAGGAAGGAAAACTTTTAATTTTATTAAGTATACTATCTCATTGACATGAATGCTTAACGTGTCAGGATATTTAGACATTTCTTTAGGGTTTCAGCAAGATTATAAGCGTCTAATTAAAACTGACAATCAGTAGTCTAATCCTAGAATCCTAATGCAATATTTTTCTACTGGGTCTCGCAAAATCGCACTTTCCATATATCACCTTGATTTTCGTTTGTCATATTAATGGTAAACATAACCCACCCACTATATTTAGATTTGCATACTAGATATTTATAGAAAAAAATAATATATTTAACTAGATTTGGATCCTAGAAATAAGAAATTAGATACCTCGTTCATAAGTAAAACAACGAAGGAATTGAGAGGATGAGTTCTAATGAGAAATGTGTTGTTCCTGCCAATGGTCTTGTTAATAATGATCCTCCTCCTCCGAAGGGCTTTGCTTCATGGGATGACTTTGTGAAAAGCATTGGTGATATACTAGAAGAGTATGTCGATGAAGAATGGGAATTAGTTCATATTAAGAAAATGATCCATGTTGAAGATGATCCTCCTCCTAAGGGTTTTGCTTTTTGGGATGCATTTGAGAAAAGCTATGGTGAATGATTGGATAATGATTATAATGAATAAGAACATGGGAAGCAACCAAGACGAGCAAATTTATGGCTGAGGACTCGGCATAGACTAAATTCAAGTTTTTTACATTATTTTTAGAATGCTAATTTTGTTTGTGTAAGCAAAATTATGTAGCAGTCAAAGGCCTACTATTCAATTGTGCTCTCAATTCTGATATTTTTTTTGGTTAAGTTTGTCAGATTTTGCATTGTATTTATGAAAAAATTGGCTATATTTTTCAACTCTGATACAAGACTCAGTACATATTCATGATCCTATCACTTTAACAGCAAAGCCACAAAAAAATCATGGTTAACCCTTACTCTTCATATCCAAATCTCTAAGCCAAACCCCCTTAAACACATTACTAGTTCATTTTTTTATCAAAAGATTGATACTCCAACAGATGAACAATGGACAGAAATTAAACAACATATGCACTTGGAATCTAAACAAAATATTGCATCCGTAAATGTTAAACATTCACAAAAAGTAAACTTACAAGCAGCTTTACAAACAGACTAATTAAACATCAAAAAAAAACATAAGATACAAAAAAAAAAACATATATATATATATATAACTAAAAAAAAGATGATGGATCAAGGTGTATTCAATACCATTCTTGCATAGCAGAACCATGAAAACAGAGGACTAGATCAGTTAGAATCCCCTTCTTCTTCACTACTGCTGTCGATAATCGTAACCACATCTTTGTACGGCCGATCATCATCATCATCATCAACATCATCGTCTTCATCTTCATCCTCAAGCGCTGGACCAAACCAAAAGAAGTGTTCTGGATCATCTAAATCATCATCCTCAGAATCATACTCATCATCATCTTCATCATCCTCCTCTTCTTCATCGTCGACAACATCATAATCATCATCCTCTTCATCTCCAAAACAAGGAACAACCTTGCAACCAAAATAACCAACAATCTCGTTGTCTTCATCATCAAGAAGAAGAAATCGGAAGGAAGTTACTATTGTAACAGTCATTTTCTCTGGTTTGATACTAAAACTTTCAGTTTTTGATACTGAAACCCTAGGTTCAGTTTAGAGAGAGACTTGGAAAATAAAAAGCCGAGTAATAGTACTCTCATAGTCTCCCTTTCTCGTGTTTTATACCGTAACACACGTTTTCACTTTACGATTCAACCTCTAGCTTAGCCGCGTACAAGCATGACAACTTGGCTAGTGAACAAGTATAGCTTTGGAAAATAAATAAATACAGCATAATATAAAATAAAAAAATTGGGTGGAAAATTAACATCAAGGAATTTAACTTGGAAAAAATATAAATTGGTTTACAAGCTCGTCCAATAGTGACATCGGTAAAAATGGAAAATTAACATTAAGCAATTTGTCTCGGTGGAAATACTCCCCGGAAACTTAGATTTGAACGAAAAATTCTTGCTAAGATCGTGACATCGAAATAAATAAAGATTAGTTTAGAAGCTCGTCCAAGAGTGACACCGGTAAAAATTGAAAATTACCATAGATCGTGACATCGAAATATAAATTGGTTTACAAGCTCGTCCATGAGTGACATCGGTAAAAATAGAAAATTAAATCAATTTATCTCGGTGATCTCCGGAAACTTAGATTTGGATGAAATATACTTGCTAAGATATCTTGACATCGAAATAAAAATATGGGGTTTAGAAGCTTGTCCAAGAGTGACATCGGTAAAAATTGAAAATTACCATCAATCAATTTATCTTGGTGGAGATATTCCCCGTAAACTTAGATTTGGACGATAAATTATACTTGCTAAGATTGTGACATCGAAATATAAATTGGTTTATAAGCTCGTCCATGAGTGACATCGGTAAAAATAGAAAATAAATCAATTTATCTCGGTGATCTCCAGAAACTTAGATTTGGATGAAATATACTTGCTAAGATATCTTGACATCGAAATTAAAATCAGGGGTTTATAACCTCGTCCAAGAGTGACATCGGTAAAAATGGAAAATTACCATCAATTAATTTATCTTGGTGGAGATATGCTAGAAACTTAGATTTGGACGATAATCACTTGCTAAGATTGTGACATCGAAATAAAAAATGGTTTACAAGCTCGTTCAAGAGTGACATCGGAAAAAATGGAAAATTACCATCAATCAATTTATCTGAATAAAAATTGGTTTAGCTGAATAAGCCATGTCCAAGAGTGACATTGGTAAAAAACTTGGATATCGAGTCTTGTCGACGAAGCCAATCATAGTCGTTCGTGAATTCATAATGCCGACCAATCAAATAAACTAGTTACACCTGATAACCTAATATCCCCAAACATCCTTGCCAATATTATCGGCTGATGGGTCCGATATGACCAATAATGCGATAGTATCGGATATTCATATGTATGTATCACTGATATTTCATGTTTCGTCCAGATTAAAGGAACAAACATGATAAAATCCTATATTATCGACCAGTATTTTAAAACATAAATACTGATCGATTCTTTTAATACAAATTTAATTGTAAGAGCTAGCTAGAATTGCTTCTAAAAATACGAATTGGGATTTTAATAAAAAAAAATTGCACCAAAAAGCATTTATGATCTTCCAAGGCACCAGCTAGTACTATATTATTAATTTATTAGTTTGCTTTTAAGAATATGTGAATTGGGAGTAAAATAGTGCAATGTAGTTGACTAAGTAGTAAAGAAAAGATACCACTATATATCCAAGGCACTAGTAACAAAGGAATTAGCTAGTACATAATAAGTACTCCAGTTTAGATGTTAAGCAGTAAACAGTATACAATAGATGTTAAGCTGTAAACAACAACAACAATAACAAAAATCGAAAATATCTTGAGGGGAAATCAAATTTCAAAAACGGTAGTGAGGCGCAGTGGTTCACTTTAGTTATAGTAAGTTTGATGTCGGAGGTTCGAAACTCTCTAGACCTTTTTATTTTTCTTTAAAATTTATGCATTATGTGGCACAATGCTGATTTTATTTTGCTTGACCTATTTTGTTTTTGGTCAGGACTCAGGGACCAGGATATTGAGATATGTCATGATGCCTGAACCAAACCATGTTGCAGTTCAAGATATGGCCCATCTGTTAACTAATTAACAAATCAAATAATTATGCCAAATATACACAAGTGTGCTGATTTTATTTGGCTTATTGACCTTATGTTTGGCCATTTTTTGTACACCTAACAAATCTCATCAATGTTAAGCCATTTCAGGTGTGAACACTGTCATTATAGATGCAGTACACCAGCGCCACATCATGTCTCTCAACAGGTGCCGAGATGCAGTACACCAACGCCACATCATGTCTCTCAACAGGTGCTGGCGCTGCAGTATCTAACAAAAAATCAAATATGATAATTAGTGTTTGGTTGAACTGTCTATCAACCCCTTAATGGCAGATTTATTAGATATTGATAATCGGAAGAATCTGCAATTATGCTAATGGGGGTGTACCGAATTAGTGGGGGGCGTACCAGCCCCAAGGCAAAACCAGTTTTCTCTTATGATTTTGGAACCCACCACCCACTAATTTGGTACACTCCCATTAGCAATGTTGGTGTGCATGAGTTATTATGATGGGTTTAGGACTTGTTGCGCATGCCTTTGAATAGGCGTGAATTGCTAAGGGACTAGACGTTCCACCGAATGCCTTAAATGACTATTAATGTCATCTTCTCTACAAAAGGAAATTAAACAGAGAATTTCCAAAGCATACAAAATCATCCTAAATTAGGCAAGGAAATTAAGAAAAAAAAACATCGATTAGAGATAATGGGTGATCTAGTAGGAAACAATGCTAACGGAGATAATTAGCCTTCTGCACCTTTTAAGTTCGCCAAGAAAGTTGCTAAGACTCTATCTACTAGAGAGTTGGAGAATTTGAGGGATCTTCTGCAGCAAGAGATTGACAAGAGAAATCATCTGATTGGGTTCGAAAGAGTTCGTCAGGAAAATGCTCCACTGTATGAACAATGGAAAAGGAAGAGAATTGCAAGAGATGTGAGGAAAGCTAGAGAAAGAGAGGAGAGAGATGAGGGGAGAAGGAGCAAATTTGTTTGCAGAAAGACCCGCAGTGCAACGTCAAGTGATTCTGAAGAGAAAGAGAATGATTTTGAGAGAAGTGATGATCATGAGAAAAATTCTTAGACAAATAAACAAAGGAGGAAGAGATAAAAGAGAAAAGAAGATTGAGGATGCATGATATGAAAGGTTCTTAGCAGAAAAAGCAATTCCTAGGCTTTTTGCAAGAACCATGAATGAGAGATTGAATGTTGATTCTGATAGAGAAATAATTGATGGTGTTGATGAGAATGGTGAACCAGTTGAGGTTGGAGATTTGGAGGAAGAGAATGAAGATGATGAAGGAAGTGAAGATGCATGTGATGGAGGTTATGGAAGTGCAACTGAAATAGGCAGTCAGTATATCAATGATTACAACAATCATGAGATGGGCATCGACAACGACGATAGCAGTCAGCATAGCAATGAGAACAACGGTGATGATTCTGAATAATCATCCCTGGAACATCAACAAGATTTCGATGGGAAAGCTTCGATTTTGTAAAATCGGACTAAGAGCTTCTTCGTGAAAATTCAAAGAAATCTTGTAGGTGTTTGCTGATCATTTTGCTCATTGCTGATTTTCCTCATATTGATGAATCTGCTGACAGATGTTTTCTTGTGGTTATGTTGCTATTCGGATGTTTTTCTTTTTTTGGAACAGATGGGCTTTTTTGATACTGTCATGCAGATGGTAACTGCTAACAGTTTTAAGGTGTTAAGGTGTTAAAAGTTTTAAGGTTTAATGGTTTTAAGGTGTTTGCAGGGGGTAACAGTTTTAGTTTGTTTGTAATTAAGGTGTGTGTTTGCAGGGGGGGTAACAGTCTAGTTTTTCCTGGTATGAATAGTTAATCTATCAGATGTTTGAGGGAATTACAGACTAGGTTTTTGGGTCATGTTTTGATGTGGATCTTGTGAATGGGTTTGATTGTAATTGAACTACTTAGGAATTAGGGTCTTTTTGTAAATATGGTGGGTTTGACTAGGTATTTGTAAATCTGGTTAATGAGATTGCAATTTCGGTTTCTTTTTGTGTTGATTTGAATATAATGGGTTACATTTGGTATGTTGGAGATGTATTTGTGATTTCTAATGAAAGGAACAATGGTATGTTAAACTATGGTATGTTGAAATGTATTATATGATCTATGAATTTACTAAAGCATTATCTGAATTCTATCCAGAACTAGAATCCTGGTACAAGGTAAGGGAACATATTACGAATCCTAATTTTATCCGCTTTTCATCTAAAGGGAAGAAATTGTTTCTCAAAACATACTACAATCTTGATTCACTAATAGTAACAATATCCTACACCCAAACACTATAACTGAGTCTAAGTTTATCAACAAAAGGTATAACAAGCTGTAGATCATCTGTCAAAGCCGTAATAACTTAACTCAAGATTCCTGTGAAACCTACATGATTCCACTGACCCACAAAACTACTTGGTGCTGGTGGAGGCATATACACATCTAATTCTAATCCACAATGTATTCTGACCACTGAATTGTGTTGACTCAATGAGTTAATTAAAAATGATTGATTAACAAACAAATATCAAGCAAAGAATTTAAAGAACCAATATTTTTATAAAACTAAACGAAGCAAAATAATACCAACACCCTCAATATTTAAAAAAAAAATTAATCAAAATAAACAATTTCTAAAAACAAAAACCACATTATTCGAAAGTTTCTTTGATAATATGCTCAACTAAAACCATCGCATCTGGCTGGTACTCGTGCTGCGGCGTTAGCAGGATGTGCTGGAACTTCAAGTACCTTTTGCTCTAGAGGTGTCTCCCTGCGTATTTATGGTGTGCCATACATAGTTTCACCAACAGGCTCATTCGAAGGAATGGGAGCATGGAAACCATCCATTTCAACAGAAGCAGGAAGAGTAAGATTGTCAACATGAGCTTGAACTTCAGCTAACAGGGGCATGCCAGGAACCTTACACACGCCATCAATAGTTATGGTGATCCTTAGCTATCCTTGGAGTTGTTTTAATCCTCTTATTGGAACTCATTTTCTTCCTCTAATATATCAATCTATCTTTTATGCTGGTGTGGTATATATATATATATATATATATATATATATATATATATATATATATATATATATATATATATATATATATGTGTATTAAAAAAACCCTAATTTTTTCTAGGTTAGGAGCATTATCTCCAATTATCTAATTTAGTTGTATTTCGCATATCACTCAAATAAACAAAATATAACAGTTTCCATATCGATAAATATATGCTCATATACGCGTACAACACAACATTGATATTAGTATATATATATATGATTTATCTAAATACGGAAAAATAGAACGAAAAAATTGCATAAACACAACCATGTTGATTGAGTATATGGGGTATATGCTTTATCTTACAGTAGATCATTATCATGTACTCTTCGCTAATGTGCATGCCTTGGCTACACTCTTTCCAAATCTGTAGGTATATGAAGTATCTCTCTCCGTAATTCTCCATGCCTAATCTTCTCTGAACAAATTTCTATTTTTGGTGTAATTCCCTCGGTAATTCACACCTACTCAAAGTCATGCGCAACAATTTCGTCCATCCAAGCGCTATAACCATGCCCAAATTCTCTTTTGGATTTTTTTTTCAAAAGATTAATTTTTTCTTTTGAAGGAATTTTCGAAAGATTAATATACTATGGTCATAACCCTAATTTTTAAATTTGCAATGAACACATAAATAGAATGTTGATAAACTGGAATAAATCTCATACAAACACGTGAAAATATCCGTTTCTTGTTGGATCATGAATTTTTAAAGAAAGCATGCTGATTACGGATGCGACCATTGACCAAACAGTGTAATGGTTCGCACCCCTTTAACCTAAGAAGATAACTGTTTATGTTAACCGAATAGAACTCGAAACACCAAAAGACGTGAAAGTAGATAACTGTTTATGTTAACCGAATAGAATTTGAAACACCAAAAGACGTGAAAATTCCAACAGGTGTGTCGTTTGGGGACACATATTGCATCCATTGGATGCCTTTATAAGCTTTACTCGTATCTTCCAGTACCATTCAACAAAAAAGAATTCCTAAGTTCTTCTACATTAAAAAAAAATCACCAGTAATAGTAATGGAAATGTTGCCGGAATTAATCAGCGAGATACTACAACGCCTCCAAACTGCAGAAAGCGTTTTAGCAAGCAAATGTGTTTGTAAAGAGTGGAATTCTGTCCTTGCAGACAAAATAATTGGACTCCTTTTAGGTTTCACTCAAAAAGTGAGAGAAGAAAAAGTTACGCAACTCTTCTACAGAGAACAAATTGAGGAGGAAGATTACTACACGATGATGGAAGATTTATATCAGATGTTATTTGGAAACATTGGTGCATGGAATATTATCCAACCCTATGATGAAAACATGTCACACCCAATCGTTGGATTTTGTAACGGCTTGGTATGTTTTTATGTTTCACACCACGGCATACAAGATCCTATCTATATTATGAATCCAACAACGGGTGAGCATCTCCATCTTCTACAAATATGCGATCCAACACCAACGCCACAAATTAGTTGGGATCCACGATACATCGTAGGGGTTTTTGACTACTATGAACATACCGGTGAATACAAAGTAGTTCGAATTCAAGTGGGCGGTAAAGTGGACGTACGCACACTAGGAGACAACAGGGGATGGAGGAACATTTAGGATTTTCCTTTTACTTTTCATGAATCAGGTGTGTGCGCACATGGTTGCATATTTTGGATAAATCATTATTCTTATGACAATGATCAGATAGTATCTTTCAATCTGGACGATGAGACATTCCAGTCACATTCGCCACCCCTACATCATATATATGAGAATGGTTAAAATATTCCAAGACTTGGAATGGTCTTCTCTGGAGTTCTCCTTTTATTTTACAACCTTCACGATTTTTATGATCTCCGGATTGATTTTTGGGAACCCATTTCTGATAATGATATTCATGCACGGGAACCCGGTGTAGAATGGAATTGGGTACCTAAGAGGAGCATTGTCTTGGATTGGAATTCGTATATGTTTTTCCGACCTCATAAGCTGATAGCCTTGGGAAAGAACAACGACATCCTAATGCAAAACAACAGATGTTTAGTGCGTTATAATGAACTCACCAGAACTTTGACATAAATTGCGGAGACAATGTGGGATAAGGTTAGAGTTATTCCTCACATGTGGAGCGTCGTCTCGTTGAGGAATTTTGGTGGAAAATTGGAAACATGTACTGACGAAGTCCATGCCACAAACATATTCCGTGTGTAGTGTTTTTGTTTTGATCAGAGTAATGTATTTTGGTGTTCTATATATATATATATATATATATATAATAGTACTATTTCTTATCTTTGATTTTTTCTTCTTATCTTGTCTGGACTAAAAGTTGTTTTTGAAATTTGAAGAATCGAACTTGGTCTTATTTTGGGTAATAATGGTTGGTGTTTTTATTTAATGCAGTTGATGCTTTTAAACATATTCCCGACGAGTTTAGAGGGGGACTTTCTTTTTATGGTGGTCAATTTGGTATAGAGGGAGGCATTTCTCTATTTCAGTTGTATTTATGGTTATAAATTTTGCGTATCTACAGGGAGACATAAAAGTAAATCCGAGAGAAGAAAAATGTAAAAAGAAGTGAGAGTTTGATATGCAAAAGGTATAACTGATTGATAGATAAATCAATGATGATATTATTGAAAATGCACACGCATGAAAAATATTTTGTAACTGATGGGGATTTGATAAGTAGAAAAATAAAATATTGATTACGTGATGGGATTCTTTTGACAGAGTGAATTATAGATTTGAAACTGGTATTTGACACCAAAACACAAAACCAGAACATAAATGGGCAAAACAAATTAGAGACATGTAACACATCATTTTAATTTCCAGAATTGTGTTATTACGTCTTTTTTATTAATAAATAACTAAGAAATACTGATCAATAATAAACCTATTTTGGCACAAATGGTTCTATATGAACCGAGAATTCATCTAGTCTCTTTATGGATCATGAACTTTAAATGCCACGTCCTAGTCGTTAATATCACGAAAAAATTGATCTTGAAGCCGATCAACTCGCTCTTGAAGTATATTCACCTGTTGTTGGAGACCAAAAAAATCACGATCAAAGGGACAACAACATATACTCTCCCCATGCACCAATTCCACACAATGCTCATCGACAACTAATGCATTAATCTCACGCAAACGCCAATAATCTGCATGCTTCCTCATGCAGATTATGAACACGCCGAGTCTAGGCTGAAGAACTCGTACATCGTAGTCTGAGATCTTAAAATCATCTTCTAGGGTTCTTCTTAATGAATTGTACTCAACAGTTTTAGGACCCATAGCAATAAATTGGTAGAAATATTTTGTGCAGTTCATTCTGATCGAAAAGGAAGAGTGATTCGCAGGAAAAGAAAAATTCCTTGTGTTGACAATTAGATATGGTGGCCGAATTTTTATTTATTTATTAAGTTATGTATGTTTAGATAAAGATAAAATATTCATTCCATATACATATCTCATTATTTATTTTCTGCCATATTTATAGTGATATGGAAACTGAAATGTTTGATGTACATTGTAAGGAGGTAAGGAATACCAAATAGCTAATTTTCTTAACATAAAAATGTAGGGGCTAAAAGAGAGATACATAAATTAAGGTACCATTAGCCCGTATTTGTAGTGGTAAATACAATTTTGTATTTTAGGGATAGTTCTTGTTTTCTATTATCAATCAATGTTGTTATATTAAGATGTTGTTGTGATGTGTATTCTAATTCCAGGAGGTAAGCATTACTGAATTGGTGCATAAGTAGTTGTAATGAGAATCACAGCTAGTTTCTGCTATTATGCGTGATTTTTCAAAGTAGTCATTCGTTTTCAAAACTTGTGCTTTCTATGTATCCAGTTCTTTACTCATAGATTGAGTTTTACAATGCAACCAACAACTCCAAAAGCATTCAATCATACACAAGAAAACGATCATTAAACAAGAAAATTAATCCTAAATCCGAAAGTCATTAAGCAAGTCCAACACCATTCAATCATTAACATCAAAACAGTCATTAACATTAAAAAAACATGAAAATTAATCCTAAATCCGAAACTTAGATTCCAAAAAACAAAACAAGATTCAGTCGTCCACAATATCTTGTTAGACCCCTCTTAATTCCAATTTTTCTTTGTACTTTGACGATACCTATTTCTTCAAAATACTAACTTGTGTAACCATTTGTATTGTATGTATCATCATTTCCATTAAAGCAACTTCACCCAAAAAATCCACCAGCTATAAGAAAATTGGAATTGATAGAGTCAACTCTTACATGTTTCCGGCCATCACTCGGAGTTGTAATCCGACCTTTCCCTCTCTGATCCCATATCAGTTTCAGAATCAGTCACTATGTTGAGTATGACCTCATTTTCATGTGTTGTTCGTGATAGGTACGCCTGATACTCATCCTCTACACTGACTTCATTCACAGGGTGGTCTATATAATCCTTATATCTTCCAGCATAAATTGATGCTCTTCTAGCCCTAATCCTTCTCATTAAAAACACACCTTCTCTCCTTTCCCTTTTCTGCAACAACTGCAAAAATTCTTCTGGGTATTCTTCATCTTTTACTTTCTCTATGCTTCTCTTCTTTGTCTCTTCATTTTATGCCTCACATACTGATTTTGCATGATCAAACTCATTCCACAACAGATCCATATCATCGTCTTGGTTATTATTCTGCAAACCTACTTCCTCCTCTTCTCTCATATTCCTCGCCTCTTCTTTATTCTTCTTTTTATTCAATCTTATTGCTTTCGATATATGGTACTCTGCTTTCTCTAGTTGCTCCAAATTCATTTCACATACTGGTAATTTGAACCTCATCATCACTTCGTTTCTCTTCAAGCACTCCTCCTTATCAACTTCTTCCGCTGTCATTGGGGTCTTGCCTTTTGATGGTTTGGAACCACTCTCTTTTTCTGTGTTATTCGGAGCCATTGTTATCTCTGAAACTTTTTTTCTTCTTCTCCTCTCTTGGATTTTTTATCTCTCTGGAAAATAATGAATATAATTCCTAATTCCTCTCACATTTATTATTTTTTTTTTCCTTTTTTCTTCTCAGACCTATTCCCAAGAGACGCATATAGCGGTTGAATTCAAATAAATTATAACACCCTACTAAAATGTCATGTCCTTTCAGACCTACTTCATGACGTGGTTATCCTTTATATTTTGTTCCCTTTTAAATAAAAATCCATTTATAGGTTTAAGCTATAACCGCTTATAAGAGCATCTCCAATGAGACTTTGCAAAATTCCACATAAGATTTTTAGTGTTTTAATACGAAAACCTTCTCCAACGGAAATCCCAAAGATGAATGTGAGGATGACGTGTGAGGTAGTTATTCAAACATCCGCTAATCCATCCTCAGGTTTTAAAGGTTCACTTGGAGGATTTAAACATCCTAATCATCAAAATCTAAGGTAGGTAAATAAGGAGTTAATTTTTTAAACTTTAAATCAGTGGTGTAAAATATTTTCAAAATGTTATGGTTGGAGAAGAATTTGTTTTGACTTTCATAAATTAGGGAAATCTGATCTCACATCCCTAAAAAATTGGTTACACATAGGATGCACATCAAGTTTCCATTGGAGATGATCTAATATAACGTGCAAATATGCGTTACTTTCCTTCTCATTAAGGACGCGATCATTCAAATAATGCCTGCTCATAAAGGATGCGACCATTCACCAACAGGTGTATTGGATATCTATATAAGCTTTACTCGTACCTACTTGAAGCATTCTACAATATTAAGAAAATCCTAAAAGCTTGTAAAAAAAAAAATTCTTGATAATCTTTCATGAGTATAATAGTGATGGATATGTTGCCGGAATTAACTACCAAGATACTACAGCACCTCCAAACTGCAGAAAGCATTTTAGCAAGCAAATGTGTTTCCAAAGAGTGGAATACTATCCTCGGGGACAAAAGAATTGGACTCCTTTTTGGTGTCACACCGAGAATAGGGAAAGAAGTTACTCAACTCTTTTATAGAGAGGAAGATTTCAGCCCGATCGCAACAGCCAACAATCATGACGCCCAGAATGATGGAACCCATGAAGATTTGACTAAGTTGCACCCAATAGTTGGATCTTGCAATGGTTTGGTATGTTTTTATGTTTCACACCACGGCATACAAGATCCTATATATGTTATGAATCCAGAAACTGGTGAGCACCTACATCTGCCACAACTATGCATCCCAATTGCACGAGATCAAGTACTTTCGTGGTATCCACGATACAATGTAATTGAGGGTTTTGGCTACTGTAAATGTACCAATGAGTACAAGGTTGTTCGAATTCACATGGATGGTAAGGTTCAAATACACACTCTAGGAGACAAGAAGGGATGGAGGAACATAGCAGAGGAGATTCCTTATACTTTTCGGAGTTCAGGTGTGTACGCACATGGTTGTATTTTTTGGACGGATTGTTGTCAGTGGGATGGTGGTATAGTTTCTTTCAATTTGGAAACTGAGACATTTCATCAACATTCGCGACCCCCACATCATATTCCTGGGAGTGAATTCCCATCACTTGGGATGTTTATGTTCGGAGTTCGCCTTTTATTTTACTACATCCATGACGCCTATGATGAGGGGATTAATCATCCCCGGATAGATTTCTGGGCACCTATTTCCAAAAAAAATATTCATACATGGGCACCTAGAGGGGAATGGAGTTGGGATCATAAGAAAATCATTTTCTTGGAAAAGGATTAGGATGAAGGGTGGCCGACATATTACCCGATAGCTTTTGGAAAAAACAAGGACCTCCTATTGTGGCAGAATGGGCATTTATTGCGTTACAATGCACTCACCGGAACTTGGACGGAAATTTGGGGGACACTATTGTGGGAAACAAGCAGGGTTGCAATTATTCCTCATATGAGGAGCGTTGTCTCGTTGAAGAATTTGGATGGACAATCGGAAACATGTACTCATGATGTCCATGCCACTAACACATTCCTTGGGTTATCTATGTAGCTTTTTTTTCTTGTAGTTGTGTTTTTTTTTTTTTTGGTATTTGGATTTTTTTTCCATGTACAATTTATTCCTTGGGTTATCTATGTAGCTTTTTTTTCTCTTGTAGTTGTGTGTTCTTTTTTGGTGTTTGGATTATTTTCTATGTTGAAATGTATAATTTAATTAGTTTGGGTCATTGTTTAACTAGCCCACCTTTTGTTTTTACCTTTTCTTTCTGTTACACCTATGGTCCAGCCGTCCGGACCACCTCAACCGACCTAGGTAATTAATCGAAAAGTAAAAAAATTATTTGGGTATTTCCTAAGAAATCATGATTTATTTTAGTTTGTTATGTTCGGAATGTATATTAGATTAAAAAGGCAATTAGATAAACATGAAAATATTCATTCCATATCTCATTATATTGCTACAATATCTCATTTTTTAGTAATATGGAAATTGAAATATTCGGTGTAAATACCAAAGAATAGTGATTTAAGATGGAAAACCTAAAAAAATTATCCGTTTATATATATATATATAAGCTTTACTCGTATCTGCTTGTAGCATTCTACAATAACAAAATCCTAAAAGCTTGTAAAATTTTTTTGATAATCTTTCATCAGTATAATAGTGATGGATATGTTGCCGGAATTAACTACCGAGATACTTCAGCGCATCCAAACTGCAGAAAGCGTTTTAGCAAGCAAATGTGTATGCAAAGAATGAAATACTTGGGGACAAAAGAATTGGATTAATGTTTGGTGTCACGCCAATAGTGGGGAAAGATAAAGTTACCCAACTCTTTTGTAAAGAGGAAGATTTCAGCCGGATCGTAACAGCCAACAATCACGACGCCCAGAATGATGGAACCCATGTTGATTGGACTATATTGCACCCAATAGTTGGATCTTGCAATGGTCTGGCATGTTTTTATGTTTCACACCACGGCATACAAGATCCTGCATATATTATGAATTCAGAAACTGGTGAGCACCTCCATCTCCCAGAACTATGCATCCCAATTGCACCGGATCCAGTACTTTCGTGGTATCCACGATACAACATAATAGAGGGTTTCAGATACTGTCAACGTATCAATGAGTACAAGGTAGTTCGAATTCACATGGATGGTAAAGTTCAAATACACACTCTAGGAGACACGAGGGGATGGAGGAACATAGCAAAGGAGATTCCTTATACTTTTCGGAGTTCAGGTGTGTATGCACATGGTTGTATTTTTTTGTAAGGATTGCTGTCAACAGGATATTGGCATCATATCTTTCAATTTGGACACTGAGACGTTCTGTAAACATTCGCCACCTCCACATCATATTTCTGGGAGTTAATTTTGGATAAATACTTACCCATCACTTGGGATGGTCATGTTCGGAGTTCATATTTTATTTTAATACATCCATGAGGGGATTGATCGGCCCCGGATAGATTTATGGGCTCCCATTTCCGAAGAAAATATTCATACATGGGCACCTGACGGGAAATGGAATTGGAATTATAAGATAAGCATTTACTTCGAAGATGATGAATGGCCGACTTATAACCCGATAGCCTTTGTAAATAAAAAGGACCTCTTATTTTGAAAGAATATGCGTTTATTGCGTTACAATACACTCACCATAACTTGGATGGAAATTTGGGGGGCACTACGGTGGGAAACAAGGGTTGCAATTATTCCTCACATGAGGAGCGCTGTCTCGTTGAAGAATTTTGGTGAAAAATCGGAAACGTGTACTCATGATTTCCATGCCGCTAACACATTCCTTGGCTTATCTATGTAGATTTTTTTCTTGTAGTTGTGATTTTTTTTTTTTTTTTGGTATTAGGATTTTTTTCTATGCTGAAATGTACAATTTATTACTTGGGTTATCACTTTTTTTTTCTTGTATTAAACAAAAGGCCACACGGGGCAACTTCATTAGAAAAATAATCAATCGTCACACAGGAAAATGGTTGGTATCCTAGCGACAAGCTGGGCACTAACACATTTTTGAATCGCTACACCAAGCCTATGAAAAATAAAATTGTTTATTCTAGTAGTAACATCATGACTAGAAAGACGGCTCTTTTTTTTTGGCGTTTGGATTTTTTTCTATATATATAGTGTTACCGCTAAATGTTGGGTCATTGTTTAACTAGACAACTTTTGTTTTTTTTTTCCTTTTTTTTGCTTTACACCTATGGTCAAGCCGGCCGGCCCATGATGCGTGTCGTAACCACAACAAATTAATTAATTTTTCCACCTAATTAACAAGTAATATAGTGTAGTCAAGTTCGTTCCCACGAGGAGCAAGAGATTTTTAGTTGTAAAGTTGTCACGAAAAGGGAGGGGGTTTTGATTTTGAAAAGCAAAAGAAAATAAACAAAACAATTAAAAGTGTATGTTGAAATCAATAAGAGAGATTAGATCAAGGAATCCTTCTTCATTGCAAAACAATGATTCAAGTTATGTTCTTTCCACTTTTTATTAGTCACATATTATCACCAATCGTAGGTAAAGCAGCTAGCTCAGTGCTAAACCCTTAAATCCCTAGTATCACCGGATACGGAAGTTCTCGACTACCAGATTCTATTCACCAAACCCCATAGTAGTAGCTCACTCAAGATGTAATTTAGTTAAAAGCATTAAGATTTATGAATTTATTAGGTTGATATTAGTAGTTAGACTCTTAGCTCAAGGTCTACTTGATAACGTTGTTTCCACACAAAATTGCTCAACGGAATCCCTCCGCAAGGTCTCGTGTTTGCTATTTGTGTAAAGATTCAAGAAACGATTACTTATCCCCTAACTTTCACTAGCTTTAGATCAATTAACAAATCAATTTAGTTGGCCACCTAAATAATCTATCAATCAACCATGAATGTATAAACATTCCTATTAGTAAAAACAAACGATAATCATGTGAAAAACTTTAAAGTAGATTTAAAAAAAAAACTCAAAACATGTTAAGAACTAGGAATTGATCCTCAATCAATAAGAAAATTAGCTACTCATGTTTTTGAAATTCACACAAATAATTAAAGGGAGAATTTTTAAAGTTCACACAAATAATTAAAAGAAGAATTTTTAAATCAAGAAAAAACACAAGTGTTGTGTTTGTAGAGGTGTGCAGAGAACTTCTCTATTTATAGGTTTCAATTTCCTAGCAATCCTCTTAGGAATAGAATCCCTTTCCCTTTGTAGCTCAATTTCCAAATCAAAGTCTTTCTCAAATCTTCCATCTTCACTTTCCAAATTCAAGTCCAATTCTTCATCGAATTCCAATTCTAGGACTTCACACCCATGAGTCTAGAATACTCTTCACAAAATTTTGCACATATTGGGTAGCCGGAAAAAGTTCTCGGGATCACCGGAATCCGGCCAGAAAAATCACTGCCGGCAACTTGAGATTCTTCACCGCATAAGGAATATACCGTCTCTGCTCTTTTAAAGTTAACGGTCTTACTGGTCAGACCGTCAGTCAATGAGTCAAGGGAGAGTCAGCTTCTTTGTCACCCCGTCTAACTTACATTTAAGAATCTGATTCGGTATTACTCAACGAGTCACTGAGTCAACTCGTCGGACTGAAAAACCGACAGAGTTCCTTTTGATTTCTGGCTATTCCCGGCCAATTTCAGGCCTCTCTTTCTTCACCTGTTACAAGCCTAGCATACATCTAACATTATCAAATCCTTCAATTCAGCTTCCACCTGCATAGAGTTCAACCCACATTCACATCACCATCTTTTGCATATCAAAGCCTAGTTTTATCAACCCTTGATAATCAGCAGCATCAATACCCATCGATCTATGTTAACCACAAACAACTTTCTCTAGATTTCACTCAATAATCCATCTCAACCCATTTAAAACTTCACCCATCGTTTCAGAGACAAACTCATCTTCTTTATTCAACAGAGATCCCCAATTTATTCTCAGCATCATCAATCGATTCAACAGAAACCAATTCAAACCCATCTGCGCTGTTGCGCTGCTTGACTTCTTATTCAGTATTTAATCTTCATCGATCATCATTCTTATCCTTTGATTTATCTCTGGATATCGATCTGCTTCTCTCTCTCTCAGTTTCGAATTCAACAGTAGAAGCAACACAAATTTCTACCCTTCTGTGCAATTCCATAAATGAATCTCAATTTAACAGCAACAACTATTCAGTACATACAAAGTTCTTATTAATTCTTCCTCGTCTTCTTGGTTGAACATCGACCACCATTTCTTAGTGTTCTTCTCAATCTCTTGGAAACACAGCGCACCCGCTGTTTTATTTCTCAATTTCAGGTCCAGGTGAAAGAATAAGAATGAATGAAAGATAGAACTCTCTCGATTTTAGGGTATACAGGTAGTGTCAGTTATTCAACACCCGGTCACCTTGATAAGGGTTAACCATCTTGAAGCCCCTTAACCTTTGGTGTGGCTCCTAACAGTGTTCAGCCTAGGAAATGACTATTTTTCCCTTTTGGCTCAATTTGGATGATTTCTGCTTCTTTTCCTCCGCATGACTCCAGAGTACCTAATAACTCAAAAACACGCGTAAAATACATAATTTACAAGAAAAATAGCAAAGAAAGCATAAACAATAGATAATAAGTAGGGTGTATTCTACGCCTATCAAATTCCCCCACACTTAGACTTTGCTAGTCCTCGAGCAAATCAACTAAAACTTACAACTTCAAAGCGTTTCAGTGTCCCAAGCATCCAAAGAGCTATGAGGACATAGAGTTTCTGCATGCTAGTAATAAGAAGTTAGAAATACTAAAGAACATATTCTCATTCTTAAATGTTGAGTGAGAAATAACCACACCATAATGAGAGAACGCGTGTTTGAGAAGCGATCAATAAGCATTTCGCCTCAACTTCTGCCTCACCAAAAAGGGTTTTATGAAATTGCACTCAAAAGACGTACTTTTATGGTTCTCACATGTGTGCAGGTAGGAATGAAGAGAGAAATCCTGCAACATGATGAATGGTGGGAAGGACAACTTCCGAAATATTTTAAAAACCCACATCTTTTAAAATTTTGAAAAACCATTTTTCTGACGACTCTAAGAAAGGAAATCAACCACTATTATCGAGGATGAGATTACTTACTCACCTTCACATCCGATTGCCATTTATGGTAACACCACTCTCACGGCATCCAATAGAAACGTCTTCGTCTCCTCGTCTTCATATTCTTGGTCTTCGTCTTCGGCTTCAACTATTGATGATAAATGCTCGAACTTCGTAATTCCTTGAAAATTTGTAACTCTTTACCTTAAATCCTTGTCGCTTGAAACTTCTTTAATATACTTTTCCTTCCCCACGACTTATTAAATAAATAAAACCAATGATAAAAAAAATTCTTGTCTCATTTTTTTTTTTTTTGAAACAAGAGAAATAAAATACAGAACAAAGTGAAAAGAAAAAAAAAACATTGCCGTGGGATAAGTACTTTACCGCTTGATTCTTCACAACTTGTATCGTCTCGAAATCATAAACTTCAATAATTCTCACCTTTTTCTTTTCTTTTCTCTTGTAAATAAGTCTTCAACTTGGATATAAAATTATGCTCCTTATATGTAAGTCTTCAACATATATATATATATAAAATCCGCTCATTTTATGTTGCTTTACTTGGATATGAAATTTACTCTTTTCGTGTTCCGTTGCTTGTAAACCTTGAACTTTTTCAACTTTCTTTGTAGATTTTGATGTCGCTCCCTTGTTGATGATGATGGTGTTTCTATGGATCCGTTTTTGTTGAGAGAGAGAATGGTGCTAACTGCAAATCGAACTACAAGAAGGAGGCTTTCATCTATAGACGTCACCCTCATGATTGACAAAATTAGCACTCAAGAGATCAAAAAGTAGTGCTTCTATTGGTGGGAGGTTGGGTAGCTCACCATTCTACCCGGAATTAACGTACGGTGACACACGCTCAAAAGAAAGCTCTTTAGTTATTTAAAAAGAAATCCGGTCGGTACCTCACATGATATAAATAGGGTAGTCTCCACTAATGATTGATCAGAAACTCTAATAATGCATGTATCCCTGCTCCTAATCTGCATCACCGGCATGATTAAATCCATTATTTAAACTCTAACAAGCAAGAAATCCGAACGTAGTTCCCTAACAGTTCCAAGTTCATTTATGTCGGTCGGAATTCTCTATGTAAACATACCTAGAAGTATGCTAGTGACTCTAAAATCTCTAAAAGTTGGAGGTTTTATGCAAATATTTTTTTTTAAAATATGCTTAACCACTCCCCCACACTTAAACCTTACATTGTCCTCAATGTAATTGAATCCTCCTAGCAAAGTCAAGGTGGGAAATCCTAACATGATATGGAACAAGAAAAATAAATAAAAAGCAAAAGCAAAAGGATAATAAATACAAAACCTTTGGGTTGCCTCCCAGTAAGCACTTGTTTTAAAGTCGACGGCCCGACTTAGCTTTTTGTAAGATTCACTCCCCATATACTAACAATCAGAAAGTTTGGGGATCCACCCATAGTACCTGTTTTGCAAACAATAGCTTCATACAAATATTAGTACATGAAAACAACAATGAAATTATCGCTCGATAGAAACTTCCCCCACACTTATTCTTGTCCACACTCAGAAGTATATAAAGAACATAGAATTTGGGAACTTCCATGGTTTCCTTTTGGCAAACCTACATAGTGTTAGCATCAAGTGTTTCCAATGGTGGATATCGAGAAACAAAATCATCCAAAAATATTTTCGAAGCACATACATTCAAACCAATAAGAGGTAAAGGAGAAGAATCAATATGCAAAGGGTTAGACAAACCTTGCAAAAACTCTTGTATTACGTAATCCTCTTCATTCTTAGAAAATTCAAGTGAATTACTTACCTCTTGTATATCGTGGTCCTCTATCAAATATTGCAACCATTCTTCGTTATTTTCTACCTTCACCAAAGTCTCGGCATCATTAAAATCATTGGCAAGTTCAATTGGGTCTTCCACAAAATCAATGAATTTGGTTTCATCCTCTAGCATTATCACTTCAACATTCTCATCATCGGAATCGGGACATTCACTAAAATGATTTTCATCGGTATAAATTGTAAGATCTTGTGAGGGTATTACGCCGTTTATAACAATAGGTAAGTCACACCCAATCTCCTCCTTTTGAATACGTGAAGGATCGTTATTATGATCCGGAGTTGGAATAACTTTATCCTTGTTACAATAATTTTCATAAGGTTCAAAATCATCATCGTAACCCATATAATAACGTTTTTCACGCTCCATTCTTAAAGCTCTTTTAGCTTCAAGAATTTCTTCATCCGATGCTAGGCCTTCATCGATCAATTGATAAAACCTTCTCTCAAGTTCCCTCAAACTAGGTTGCCTTACACCGAGGAGATCACGCATAGATTTAGAAACATAACTATCCTCCCGTCTTAGTGATTGTTCACTTACATACCTGTCATAAGGTTGTTGATATGTATGAGAATATCCATAAAGTTTGTATCCTAAGGATGGTTGGAAATTGCCATAATGTTGAGGTTGAAAACCGTATTGATTGTTGTAATATACTTGCTCTTGTCCACCGTACATGGAAAACTGGTACCTGAAATAAAAATTCTAGAAAATAAAGTTAAAAACAAAAATAAAACGAAAATAAAAACAACTAAAGCTTCTACGCTGCTCCCCGGCAGCGGCGCCAAAATTTGATGCGTGTCGTAACCACAACAAATTAATTAATTTTTTCCACCTAATTAACAAGTAATATAGTGTAGTCAAGTTCGTTCCCACGAGGAGCAAGAGATTTTTAGTTGTAAAGTTGTCACGAAAAGGGAGGGGGTTTTGATTTTGAAAAGCAAAAGAAAATAAACAAAGCAATTAAAAGTGTATGTTGAAATCAATAAGAGAGATTAGATCAAGGAATCCTTCTTCATTGCAAAACAATGATTCAAGTTATGTTATTTCCATTTTTTATTAGTCACATATTATCACCAATCATAGGTAAAGCAGCTAGCTCAGTGCTAAACCCTTAAATCCCTAGTATCACCGGATACGGAAGTTCTCGACTACCAGATTCTATTCACCAAACCCCCTAGTAGTAGCTCACTCAAGATGTAATTTAGTTAAAAGCATTAAGATTTATGAATTTATTAGGTTGATATTAGTAGTTAGACTCTTAGCTCAAGGTCTACTTGATAACGTTGTTTCCACACAAAATTGCTCAACGGAATCCCTCCGCAAGGTCTCGTGTTTGCTATTTGTGTAAAGATTCAAGAAACGATTACTTATCCCCTAACTTTCACTAGCTTTAGATCAATTAACAAATCAATTTAGTTGGCCACCTAAACAATCTATCAATCAACCATGAATGTATAAACATTCTTATTAGTAAAAACAAACGATAATCATGTGAAAAAAAACTTCAAAGTAGATTTAAAAAAAAAAACTCAAAACATGTTAAGAACTAGGAATTCATCCTCAATCAATAAGAAAATTAGCTACTCATGTTTTTGAAATTCACACAAATAATTAAAGGGAGAATTTTTAAAGTTCACACAAATAATTAAAAGAAGAATTTTGAAAGCAAGCAAAAACACAAGTGTTGTGTTTGTAGAGGTGTGCAGAGAACTTCTCTATTTATAGGTTTCAATTTCCTAGCAATCCTCTTAGGAATAGAATCCCTTTCCCTTTGTAGCTCAATTTCCAAATCAAAGTCTTTCTGAAATCTTCCATCTTCACTTTCCAAATTCAAGTCCAATTCTTCATCCAATTCCAATTCTAGGTCTTCACACCCATGAGTCTAGAATACTCTTCACAAAATTCTGCACATATTGGGTAGCTGGAAAAAGTTCTCGGGATCACCGGAATCCGGCAAGAAAAACCGCTTCCGGCAACTTGAGATTCTTCATCGCAGAAGGAATATACCGTCTCTACTCTGTTAAAGTTAATGGTCTTACTGGTCAGACCGTCAGTCAACGAGTCAAGGGAGAGTCAGCTTCTTAGTCAGCCCGTCTAACTCAGCTTAAGCATCTGATTCGGTATTACTCAACGAGTCACTGAGTCAACTCGTAGGACTGAAAAACCGACAGAGTTCCTTTTGATTTCTAGTTATTCCCGGCCAATTTCAGGCCTTTCTTTCTTCACCTGTTACAAGCCTAGCATACATCTATCATTATCAAATCCTTCAATTTAGATTCCACCTGCATACAGTTCAACCCACATTCACATCACCATCTTTTGCATATCAAACCCTAGTTTCATCAACCCTTGATAATCAGCAGCATCAATACCCATCGATCTATGTTAACCACAAACAACTTTCTCTGGATTTCACTCAATATTCCATCTCAACCCATTTAAAACTTCACCCATCGTTTCAGAGGCAAACTCATCTTCTTTATTCAATAGAGATCCCCAATTTCTTCTCAGCATCATCAATCGATTCAACAGAAACCAATTCAAACCCATCTGTGTTGTTGCGCTGCTTGACTTCTAATTCAGTCTTTAATCTTCATAGATCATCACTCTTCTCCTCTGATTCATCTCTGGATATCGATCTGCTTCTCTCTCTCTCAGTTTCGAATTCAACAGTAGCAGCAACACAAATTTCTACCCTTCTGTACAATTCCATAAATCAATCTCAATTTAACAGCAACAGCTATTCAGTACATACCCAGTTCTTATTAATTCTTCCTCGTCTTCTTGGTTGAACATCGACCACCATTTCTTAGTGTTCTTCTCAATCTCTCGGAAACATAGCGCAGCCGCTGTTTTATTTCTCAATTTCAGGTCCAGGTGAAAGAATAAGAGTGAATGAAAGATAGAACTCTCTCAATTTTAGGGTATACAGGTAGTGTCAGTTATTCAACACCCGGTCACCTTGATAAGGGTTAACCATCTGGAAGCCCCTTAACCTTTGGTGTGGCTCCTAACAGTGTTCAGCCTAGGAAATGATTATTTTTCCCTTTTGGCTCAATTTGGATGATTTCTGCTTCTTTTCCTCCGCATGACTCCAGAGTACCTAATAACTCAAAAACACGCATAAAATACATAATTTACAAGAAAAATAGCAAAGAAAGCATAAACAATAGATAATAAGTAGGGTGTATTCTGCGCCTATCAGCCCACCCCAATCGACCTAGGTAATTAGTTGAAAAGTAGAAAAATTATTTGGGTATTTTCTAAGAGATCGCGTATATTAAATTAAAAAGGAAATTATATAAGTATGAAAATATTCATTCCATATCTCATCAGATCGCGTATATTATTTGTTATGTTCGTACTGTATATTAGATTAAAAAGAAAATTAGATAAACATGAAAATATTAGTTCCATACTAAAATATTCGGTGTAAATACCAAAGAATAGGTGTTTTAAGATAATGATGGAAACCCAAAAATTTAGGGTTTTCCTTACAAATATATGTGAATTCCACCAAGCATAGAAAAAAATTAACATAGAGTATTATGAGGAAAATGAGTTTTGCTAAGAGGGATTGTAGAGATGAAACTGAAGAGAGGATCCAAAAATTTCCTCGACTGATGGTTGGTCCTCGTAAATTGAGGATTATCATTATTGTGGACGGAGTAACTACTGTTCCTGGTGTTCCTCTCGACGCTGTAATTAGTTCTGTTGTCAGTAGTGTTGACGCTGATGATGTTCCTATTTATGATGATGTTATTCATGGTGTTCCTCTGGACGTTGTAATCAGTAGTATTGAGAATGTCGATGTTTCTGCTTATGTTGATGTTCCTACTGTGAATGTTGATGCTCCTGCTTCTATTATTGATGAAGATCCAGATGTTCCGGACATGGCAGAGGATCCAAAATTTAATAAGCATGATCTTAACAAGCATGTGGAGCCTGATGAAGATAAGAAAATGACAAATCTGAGGATGACAAGCCGCCCAAGCCTGCTGGTTGGAGTGATCAAGTTCACCTCAGCATTGCCAGAAGAAATGTTTGAAGATGGGGGATGGTTCAGTTGATATGTTTTTTTTTTTAATATTTTGATGATAGGGTTTGATTTATGGATTTCTTTTTGTGGACTCTTGATCGGTTGTCAACCGTCAAATATAATTTCACTTTCTTACTTAACTACAATAATATAGTAAGTGGTAGGAAAGAGTTCATATCCACAGAGAGGCTTTTGTTGTTATGTAATTTTCAGTTTCTAAGATAACCAAGGGGGATTTTTGTTTTAGAAAATATAATAAAATAAAGTAAAGCAAAGCAAATAGTTGGAATAATCAATAAGGAGAAGATATTGGTCATGGGATAGTATCATTCACAAACATGTATTTTCATCAATGACTAGAATTGATATTTTAATCTCTCATCTATTAAAATCCCTAGAATACCTTGATCGCAAGAATATCCCGCTAATTCCCTAATTTTATCACAACCACATTAAAAGATGCATATGTGAATCTTCCTAGAAAGTAACCCAAAGTGTAAAAGCACAATTAAGTTTAACTCCCTAAAAGCTTTAAGATTTATGGAATAAGACTAATCAAAGAAATCAAACGTGTAAAAGAAGTAATTCGATTTAACCAAGGTTATGATTCATATGTGACTAGTAGGATATATCGCTACAAGCACTACTCACAATTATGCTACTAAAAATTAGGGACAAACAACTTTTTCGTATTGAAAACCCTAATATAGATTTAGAGATGAACGCAAATCGTTTTGATTCCGGACTCAACCAATCAAACAATCAAATCCTATAACAATATAGACCATGAATCATAAACAATAAAATATTGAGACAAAACTAATCAATAGATTCAAATAACATATTTGAGAAATCAACTTTTATCCCATAACCAATAGTAGTATTTAGTTACTCATAATAATAGAGTTCATCATAATCATAATCAATAAAATAAAGAAGATGAAAACAAACAAAAGCAAACCCTAGAAAAAGTTCTCTCCAAAGCTCCAAGTAGAAAATAATACGTGATATACAAGTTGTAGAAGTCTTTCTTTATAATCCATTGCTTCCCAAAATTAGGTCTAGTCTTCAAAGTCCAATAGATAAAAATTCACCAAACCCATATGTGAGAAAAACCCATGTAGAAATTCTGCCAAAAACATGTCGGCGGAAAGCTGGTACCACCGCCGAAAATTGGTCGGCAAAGTGATCGGAAAACATCTCAGGTGACCGGCAAAATCCACCCGGTCACCGGTCAAATGGGTCAAAGCAAGACCAGCCAACTGAGTCACAACCGAGTCATCTGGTCAACTCAGTCTAGGATGAGTCAGCTGCTAGTCAGATAAGTAATGTCTGAGTCAGAGGATAACTCAGCTAGGCCAATGCCATCTTGCACAATATGGTTCATTCATGCGCCATGTTGATGCTTCATTCTTGCATTTCAGCTCTGCAACTTGAGAACTACACACAACCACTTCTGTATTTCTGTAACAACATCCTTTCAACACAACATCATTCCTTTCCCTGTAATGAACAACATTCTTCTTTTTAATTTCCCAGCCACGGCACCTGCAACTGCAATTGCACAATCCTGCTCCTACAATCTCAGCCCTGCGATACCAATAACCATTAACAACATCAGCCTCGACTATTCTGCAGCTTCTCTTCAATGCCATCAGACCCATATAAATCATCATATAACATCAACAACAACACCTCCAACTCTTCTTGTAGCTTCATTTGCAGCTGCAGATCACTATTGCTTCCCATTCGCAGTCTCTTTCACAGCACACAACGATTCACACTTCAGAATACCATTTTATTTTCTAGCCATTCTCAATATCTTCTGGTACACCACCTACAGAGAACCTCCATCTCAAACCACCATTTGTAGCTCCTCTTCTTCTCGGTTACTTCAATAGCATCCACAACTCCATTCTAGGATCTTCCCTGTCTCGGCAACTAGCATATATCTAATTCATTTATACACAACAACCACAATTCCTTTTCTGCATCTCAGCTAGTCACATTGTCACAACAGCATCAACCTTGTTCTGCCATATAGCTGCTCAACAGGCCAACATTTCTGCATCAATAGCTGCAATCTCGCATAATCCATCACCTGCAATTCATGCATTTATCATTTGCACCAATTCTTTAGCCATTAGTAACAACAAAACCTCTCATTTTCTTGACCTTGTAGACAAGCTCAGATCCTTGCACAAACAACATCCAAGTTCTCCAGCAGCAACAACTAAGACACTCCATCTTTACAGATCCAACTTGAACTTTGATAGAAACCCATTCTCCATTTTCCATTGCTTGTAACTGCAACTGCATCACCTGCACATCAGGCTACATATCTGAATAAATCAAACTCAGGCTCTCAGTCGCAGCACCAACTTGAACTGCAGATCTATCATCCTCCATGTATCTGCTCAGCCATGTCACTAATAACATCAGTATCATACATTTGTAGCTTTCCACTCTCCTTATCAGTTCCACCTCTCAGACTCAGGCCATACTTCACACAAGCATTGCAGCACCCTTCAGCTCTATCTTCACTTGAATCATCAAGAACTTCTCCATCTCCACTTCGTACGCAGAATCATCACAACCAATCCATTACTTCAAATACAGCCATGCAATTCCAGCTTCAGCTTCAGCAGCACAAAGCTCAACCAATTTCAGTAACCTTTCAGTCCATTACCATTCTTATTCACCACCAGCTGCAATTCTTCATTTCAGCTCAATTTCACCATTTCAGTCAACACACATCACCCAATTGTTGTTCACATATTCACCTGATTGCAAACCAGATCTTCTCCCTGTAAAATCAACAACAACAATCTTTGTTCAATCCATCCATTTCAATAGTCCACCAGGTCCAATTTCTCTTTTGCATTCAGCATCTCAGCTCATCCTACAACAACAACACAATGCCTTCCCCGCAGCTTATTACTCACCGTTGTTGCTCAATAACAGCTTCAGATCCCATGGCATCACACAAACCCTGAACTGCAATCTAAATCCATTTTTATTCTCGTATGCAATTCATCAACAGCTCTTGACAGGTGATAGACACATTTTTGTGTTTAATTTGATCTCAATAATATATATTGTTGGCACTCGAGTTTGTACTAATTTTGGTGTTTTATGTGTTTGTAGGCACCTTTGGAAAATAAACATTTTTTGGAAAATTCGGCTCGAAAAGTTGGTAAAAGCCCCGGAGAACACGTGTTATTAGGACTCTCACCGTTGGATAAGGGGCACCTCAATTACTAAGGGGCACCCCAGGTCACCCCAAAGGCAGCTGCTATTCGCACCCCAGTTCTGGTTAGGGGGGAGGACATCTTCTTCCCAAATTCAAAAACCAAAAATTGGCGGGAAAAAAAATACTATCAACTGGCAGATGTTTTGTTGGAATTTTTGAACGTGTTTTAGGGCGATTCAATGGCTGATTTTTGGTAGGAAGTTGTGATATGTCCTAGAAAACACGTTTTGGGCTTTTGGTTCGATCAAATTTGGCCAGAATTAGCTGGATAATTCACGGAATGCAAAACAGGGAAACACGGGTTGGACACGGGATTGGAGAAGATTTGAGCGTGTTCAGCTCATGCATGAGGTCTCTAGCAACATTGTGGGTCGTGTGTAAACATTTCTAGAGTGACCAGGATGGAAATATACGCGTGAGAAGCTAAATCAGGGAAGAAAATATTCCCAGAATATTTTTTCATCAAACCGAGTTAAGAGAGAATTATCTCGAGTTATAGCGAGACTTCTTGATCCTGTGGAGTATATATAGAGTGTTGGGGACTCATAGAAGAGGGGTCGAGAGTTTTGGGAGCTAGAGAGAGCTAGAGAAGACGAAATCAGAGTTTAACAAAACTCTGTTTCTGTTGCTGCATGAAGATGAACACGAAGAACAATAGACTGTAAGAGACTGTCGTTCTTCAACAAGGACAGCGACAGTGGAGTGTGGGTCGTAGTTTCCCAAAGACTACAGCATTTCATATGTATCGTTCTTTGTAACGGATTATGCAACGATTATAAACGTTGCAAACACCCGATTTACACCATTTTCTCTTCTTCTTTTCATTGTAAACACCATTTGAGCAATAAATAAATATTTTGAGCGTGTTTTTATCATGATGAGCTAAACCTAACACTGGGACGACGGAGGAGGGTGAATTTCATACACGGGTAAATTTATTTTATTCTTTTTATGACTTTTGCATTAATTTAAAATTGAAATATGATTTGAATTAATTGGTTGTTATTTAATTTGATGATGTATGCTTAGCTTAGGTGTTTTGATACATCATGCTTAGGATTTACAATCAATGTTTTAAGAATCTATCTTGGCAAAATCAGAGTCCATGTTAATTTTATTGAGTTTTAATTGTCAAAGAATATATGAATGAACCTTGTGTAGTGAATTCAGCCAAATCCTTAGTCCCGGTACCTCTCGCCCATTGTTAATATTTTTGTATATATATTTTTATTAAATCTAAAAATTCCATTTCCTTCACAAGTCTGAAACGAATCCTATTTACTACAATCACAATCAAAAATATTAATCATTTTGGCGCCGCCGACGCGGATTTGTGCTTAGGTAGAATTTTTAGGTTTTTATTATTTTTTATTATTCCATTTGTTCTTTTTACGTCTCTTTGGTTGTGTCTTTGTATTACAGGTTTGAAGTTTGATACTAAAGACCTTGGAATCAAAGCTTAAAGCTAAAAGAGAAGGAAAAAAGACAAAGCAAAAAAATAAAGAAAAAAGAGAGAAAAAAAAAGAGAGAGAATTATTTGTTTATTTATTTATTTTTAAGAGACTTTCCATTTTTTTTTTGTAATTATTATTATTATTATTTGTATTTCTTTTCATTGGACTGGACTTTGGACAATTTATTTTAATTTTAAACCCTACGGAAGGGTTATATAAAAAAAATTTAAATATAAATTGTTCGCAGGGAAGGACGACGATTACAATATCGTCTCGGCCCCTCGGGTTCGCACACTGACACCGGAGTCAGTGGCCCGAGTCGACTACAGTGGTTCTTCGCCCGTCTGGTACGGGAGGTAAACTTCTAAACACCCGCGAATCTCCTGTCAGTGGGTTTACTGTCTGCCTTAAGGTGATTATATGTTGAGGACTGAACCGGCTGCTTTAATTTCCTAGTAAAGGGCAAGAACTGGCCATATAAGATAAGGGTTCGGATTTCATCACCGTTCCCTTCTTGCCCGCCTTAGGTAATTGAAACCTAACGCGAACCCAAGCTTAAAATTTGATTAGAACGAGACCGATAGGGTAACGAGCTTAGTAGGAAAGTCGTTCGAAAAATATTGGTTACTCTTTTAGCATACTTCGAAGTTCATGATGGTTTCTGTGAGTTGAATGCGTGACTGCGCCGCCTTGTGATAGCGGTGAGGCCTTGGGTATCAAAGCTCCACTGAGATTCCCTCGCCTCAATTCAACTTACTTTGACTCGGATTGATTCCAGAGGGGTTTGCTTAAATTGTAATGAATTCCCTTTCGAAGGATTAGAAACTGTTTTAGAAACAATCTAAGTGGAGCCATCATGCTTTTTGTTTGCTAGAAATCAGTAGGTTTGATTTGGTCGAGTCAGCCTTGTTTGTGATTGTGTAGAATTCCCTTGCAATTAAGAATGTTGAACTGGTATGACAGAAGCCAATACAATGAGTATCGATCTGAATTTGAATATGGACATCATCATTTTTATGACCATGATGGGAATAGTAGTTGGGAACGCCAACCTTTTCAAGGTTATGGTTCATACCATGGTGAGCCCAATTACTATCCACACGTGAATTGGTCTTACGAGCAAGAAAATCAGGAACACTGTAGTACTGGTTACTCTTTTTTGGAAACTAGTCCTGATTATGATATTTCTGAACCTGTTCCATCTCTAGAAGAGACCCAACAACGGATTGAAAGGACGTATAAACGTTTAGTTGCAATGAATAGTTCAAAAGAAGAGTGTACACGATATTCTGAGATGATAAACGAGAGTGGTAAACGTATAAGTGTTATGCTCAAGGAAATTCAGGCACGTCTAGAGGCAGAAAATGAACAGTTGGCTAATGCTGCTCGAAATAATCTAAATTTCCAAAATAGGGTTTCTAATTCTACCCTTGATATCAATAGTGAATATTTTCCTAATTTAGAGGATGAGGCTAGAATAAAAGACACTACTTATTTAGATAAGGTTCAATCATCTTTGTACTATTATGATGATGAGGATAGTAGTAATGAAGAATCTGAAATATGTAGGCATAGTAATCAGGAATCTATTAATCCAATTGAGCTTTATAATGATTATATTATTTCTAGTTCAAATCCAAATAATTTTTATGATTATTCACATATTCAAAAGGACGAGGATTTGATTAGGGATACCACCGTTTTAGACGACGTAGTTTTTCCTTTTGATTACGAAGCTGATAGTGGTTTAGAGGAACGGGTTTATTCCGAAAATGCTGTTTTAGAGTCTAGCGACTTAGAAACAATAGTATTAGATGAAGAAGATATACCCGCAGAGATGAGTGAGGATGAACCCGACTTAGAAGAATCAATTGACCATTTTCGGGAATCCGATGACCTAGAAATTAGGGAAGTTGTGACTAGTCTTTCTAGAGACACAGAAAACTCTAAGTTTGGGGGTGATTATCATTATCCGTGTGCTTTAACTCTTAAAAAGTTCTCTCGTGTAGGACTTGACATTTGTGCCTCAACCATCTTACAAGATTATCTTCGTATACTTTTTCCTGAACCTAATGATGTCCAAAAGCTCAGTTGTTAGAAACCCATCCTATGGTTGATGTGGTCGACCCAGGCTATGATACTAAGATTGACTTTGTTTTCCCACCAACAAATATTTTTCTTCCAAATGTGGGAACGTTTATATTTCAAATGTGTCGAATATTAAGTTGTGAGACTAAACCTAAATGCTTTAGGAAATTAGAATCGACACATTTGCTTAAGAGTGACCACTACTCTCATTGTGGTCAATTTTGTAAGTCAAATCTTATTGACTTAGAGGATCCTCGGTTATTTAGGTTATTATGTGCGCTTCTAAGATCATATTTGAGTTTTTCCAAACTCTAGGACCTAATGATTCGGATCCCACCTATGAAGAAACGAAACCAATGAAAATATTTTATTTAGACCCTTTCTTAGAACCTGAACCACAATTAGATATAAATATCTTAATCAGGAAACTAGATAAGGGCATGCTATCCTTGTTCACTTTCTTGGGTTATTGTAGTTT
>NC_039365.1:62597532-62627735 GCF_003573695.1 Papaver somniferum
AATTAGCTGGATAATTCACGGAATGCAAAACAGGGAAACACGGGTTGGACACGGGATTGGAGAAGATTTGAGCGTGTTCAGCTCATGCATGAGGTCTCTAGCAACATTGTGGGTCGTGTGTAAACATTTCTAGAGTGACCAGGATGGAAATATACGCGTGAGAAGCTAAATCAGGGAAGAAAATATTCCCAGAATATTTTTTCATCAAACCGAGTTAAGAGAGAATTATCTCGAGTTATAGCGAGACTTCTTGATCCTGTGGAGTATATATAGAGTGCTGGGGACTCATAGAAGAGGTGTCGAGAGTCTGGGGGGATGAGGAGAGCCAGAGAAGAAGAAATTCGAGTTTTGCCAAACTCGGTTTCTGCTGCTGCTGCTGCTGCTGATGAACATGAAGAACACGAAGAACAGACCTGCACCAGCAGTCGTTTTTCTACAGTAGTAACGACTCACATCTGTGGGTCGTACATCAGGCAGACTTATTTGCCACAGCGTTTGCGACACAACTGCAACAGTCTTATTTTGTCACTGAGGGTCGTAGTTCTCTGGTTTGTAACAAATATAATTGTTACAAACCCGGTTTTATTGTATTTCTCATATTCTCATCATTTGTAAACCATTTTTGAGCATCAATGAAATTCTTTGAGAGGTTTTCCAACATGATGAGCGGCTAATTCTCTCGTAACCAAGGCAATGGATGAAGCTATTCACACATGAACAATGGATAACTATTTCATTTTCTCTAATATTTAATTATAATTCACTCAATCACTGCTTTTGCAGAGTTCTTAAAAGTTTACATAATTTTCTTCATTAGTTGTGATTCAATTAGATAGGTTATGCTTTGGTTAGATAATCTATGCTTAAGAGATACAATTAATTTTTGAGAATATGTTTGATTATTTGTGGATTAAGAAATAAAGGATTAAAAGGATAATTAGAGTTATGAAATATTTGACATCATTCATGTGTAATAGTGGATTCTAGTGTCTTGGTTACCTCTCGCCCACTTTGTTAATATTTTTGTATATAGTTTTATTAAATCTTTAAATTTAATCTTCACAAGTCCGAGAGTTTGAACCTCATTACTACAACATCATCAAAAATCTATAATCATTTTGGCACCGACGACGCGGATTTGTGCTTAGGTAGAATTTTTAGGTTTTTTTTTATTTCATTTGTTCTTTTTACGTTTCTTTGGGTGTGTCTTTGTATTACAGGTTTGAAATTGGATACTATAGACTTGGAATCAAAGCTTAAATCCAAAAGAGAAGGAAAAAGACAAAGCAAAAAAAAAAGCGAAAGAAAAATAAAAAAAAAAGAGAGAGAATTTATTTATTATTTTTTTAGAGACCTTCCATTTTTTGTAATTATTATTATTTTTTTTCTTTTCTTTTGCACTTTATTTGGACTTTAGACTTGGACAATTATTTTTTTTAAACCCTAAGGAAGGGTACATTAAATATAAAACTGTTTGCAGGGAAGGACGACGATTACAATATCGTCTCGGCCCCTCGGGTTCGCACATGACATAGGAGTCGTGGCCCGAGTCGACTTCAGCGGTTCTTCGCCCGTCTGGTACGGGAGGTAAGCTTTCGAAACACCCGCGAATCCCCTGTCAGCGGGTTTATTGTATGCCTTAAGGTGAATATATGCTGAGGATTTGAATACGGTTGTTTTAATTTCCTAGTAAAGGGCAAGGCCTGGCCAAATTAAGATAAGGACTCGGATTTCATCACTGTTTCCTTCTTGCCCGCCTTAGAAAACGAAACCAAACGCGAACCTAAGCTTAAAATTTTGACTAGAACGAAACCTATAGGGTAACGAGCTTAATAGGAAAGTCGTTCGAAAAATATTGGTTACTCTTTTAGCATACTTCGAAGTTCATGATGGTTTCTGTGAGTTGAATGCGTGACTGCGCCTCCTTGTGATAGCGGTGAGGCCATGGGTATCAAAGCTCCACTGAGCTTCCCTCGCCTCAATTCAACTTACTTTGACTCGGATTGATTCCATAGGGGTTTTCTTAAATTGTAACAAATTCCCTTTCGAAGGATTATAAGCTGGTCTAGAAACAATCTAAGTGGAGCCATCATGCTTGTTGTTTGCTAGATTTTATAGGTTTGATTTGGTCGAGTCAGCCTTGTTTGTGATTGTGTAGAATTCCCTTGCAATTAAGAATGTCGAACTGGTATGATAGAATCCAATACAATGATTATCGACCTGAATTTGAATATGGACATCATCCTTTCTATGACCATGTTGGGAATAGTGGTTGGGAGCCATCCTTTTCAAGGTTATGGTTCATACCATAGTGAGCCCGATTACTATCCACACGCGAATTGGTCTTACGAGCAAGAAAATTCAGCAACATTATAGTACTAGTTACGCGTTTTTGGAAAATTACATAAAAACTAGTCCTGATTATGATATTTCTGAACCTGTTCCTTCTCTAGAAGAGACCCAACAACGGATTAAAAGGACGTATAAACGTTTAGTTGCAATGAATAGTTTAAAAGAAGAGTGTACACAGTATTCTGAGATGATAAACGAGAGTAGTGAACGTATAAGTGTTATGCTCAGTGAAATTCAGGCACGTCTAGAGGCAGAAAATGAACAGTTAGCTAATGCTGCTCGAAATGATCTAAATTTCCAAAATAGTGTTTCTAATTCTACCCTTGATATCAATAGTGAATATTTGCCTAATTTAGAGGACGAGGTTAGAATAAAAGACACTACTTATTTAGATAAGGTTCAATCATCTTCATACTATTATGATGAGGATAGTAGTAATGAAGAATCTGAAATGTGTAGGCATAGTGATCAGGAATCTATTAATCCAATTGAGCTTTATAATGATTCTAGTTCAAATCCAAATAATTTTTATGATTATTCACCTATTCAAAAGGACGAGGATTTGATTAGGGATACCACCGTTTTAGACGATGTAGTTTTTCCTTTTGATTACGAAGCCGATAATGCTTTAGAGGAACGGGTTTATTCCGAAAATGTTGTTTTAGAGTCTAGCGACTTAGAAACAATAGTCTTAGACGAATAAAATGAACTCGTAGATCTATTAAATATGAGTGAGGATGCGTCACTTGAGTATAACCTCGAAGAAGTAATTGACTATTTTCAGGATTCCAATGATCTAGAAATTAAGGAAATTGTAGCTAGTTTATCTAGAGATACCCAAAAATCTAAGTTTGGGGGTGATTATCATTCTCCTTGTGCCATACCTTTAGCTCTTACAGAGATCCCTCATTTTGGACTTGATATCTCTGCCTCGACCATTTTACAAGATTACCTTCATACTCGTTTTCCCGAACCTAATGATGTCCAGGAAGAAGTTCAGTCGTTAGAAACCCATCCTCTGGTTGATGTGGTTTGCCCAGGCTATGATACCCAGATTGACTTTGTTTTCCCACCAACAAATATTTTTCTTCCAAATGTGGGAACGTTTATATTTCAAATGTGTCGAATATTAAGTTGTGAGACTAAACCTAAATGCTTTAGGAAATTAGAATCGACACATTTGCTTAAGAGTGACCACTACTCTCATTGTGGTCAATTTTGTAAGTCAAATCTTATTGACTTAGAGGATCCTCGGTTATTTAGGTTATTATGTGCGCTTCTAAGATCATATTTGAGTTTTTCCAAACTCTAGGACCTAATGATTCGGATCCCACCTATGAAGAAACGAAACCAATGAAAATATTTTATTTAGACCCTTTCTTAGAACCTGAACCACAATTAGATATAAATATCTTAATCAGGAAACTAGATAAGGGCATGCTATCCTTGTTCACTTTCTTGGGTTATTGTAGTTTACTTTGGTCAGCTCTTTTTGGTTTTGAAGACCCACAGTTATTTCGGCTGTTACTTTTTGATTCTATGAGGTGACTAATTCCTTCCGATGTCTGGCTGAAGACTTTAAACTTAGCACTTCTTGGGAGGTAACCCAATCTCATGCGACACGGTAATATCTTTCCTTAACTCTTTTGCTTCAAATGGTAACAGTTTCTCCTTGTTCATATGCTTTTAATTTTATCTTTAGAACATTGAGGATAATGTTAGATTTAAGTTTGGGGGAATGGGAGAAACTTTTTAGTTGCACTTTTGAAACTTCTAGCGTCGCATGGTATCCGGTTAGATAAGTTTACATACTGTTTCTCACCGAAAAGATAGAAATTGGAATGCTAGAGATAACAACTTATTGAGACATTAGAGAAAAAGACATTGAGATCCTTGAAATTCAGGAGAGAACTTGTTCCTTTTAGAGGGTAACCGTGATGGACCTAACCATACATGATGGAAAGGCAAGTAGGTCAGGGAAATGCCAGAAAGACAAAGCAACCTCACAATGTAGTCTTAGTTACTGGATTGCGACTCTCTCTCAGTAGAAACTTATCATCGTCAACAAGCGGATCGACATCAAAATCTATGAAGAAAGTTGAAGACGTTTTAGGTTTAGAAGCAACAATAGAAGAGAATAATCCAAAAATCAAATTTGAAGTTATAAGAGCAAATGATATAAGTTGTTAGAATCCATGATACCAAGACATCACAAGTTGCGAAGATCCAAGTTTTGAAAGTCCTTCTCTCATGGCCATGTAAATTTTTGTCTTGTAATTTTTTGTTTTCAAAAAAAAAAAAAAATGAAAAATGAAAAAAAAATGAAAAATGAAAAAAAAAATGAAACATCATTACGTTCTTTTTGTTCAATAAGGCCATAGGGAAGAATAAATTTATAAGTCAAGCAAGAAATCGAAGAGAAGAGTTAATTGTCAAGGTTCTATGAGTTTCGAGAGTTTATCATCAACAGTTAAAGACCGAAGAAGGCGTTGTTTCTACTGAGCACTGTGAGAGAGTCGAAGAAAGATGCATTTTGGTTGCTTTGTTAGTCTGCTTTCAATCTGGCACAAAATCTTTCTAGCACTGGTTTAACTCATCACACGTAATTAGTCTAGCTGTGTAGCAGATGTCCCTCTCATTTTTATCTCTCTCCTAATCTTATCCAGCTGTAAAGCAGCGGACGCATCTTACAATGTTTATCTAGCTGTGTAGCGGATATCTCTTTATCTAGCAGCGGTGTGGATGTGTCTCCCCTTTTCTTCAGTCAGCTTTAGAGTTGTCACCTTTAATTTCTCTGGCATTCTACTTACTTGGAGATAGGTTGAGAATATGTATGTCCTCATAGCTCTTTGGATACTTGTGACCAATTAGGAGAAAAGGTTTTGTGGGTACACCTCTGGTAAACCCTCCGGAGACAACACTCCGCCGCTAGGGCCACCTAGCGGTTTAACGGCCTGCTGCACGTGCTAAGTGTAGTCTTTTTATCTTTTCAAAAATAAATTTTGCTCGAGGACTAGCAAATAATAAGTTTGGGGGTATTTGATAGACACATTTTTGTGTTTAATTTGATCTCAATATTATATATTGTTGGCACTCGAGTTTGTACTAATTTTGGTGTTTTATGTGTTTGTAGGCACCTTTGGAGAATAAACATTTGTTATTCGGACTCTCACCGTTGGATAAGGGGCACCTCAATTACTAAGGGGCACCCCAGGTCACCCAAAGGCAGCTGCTATTCGCACCCCAGTTCTGGTTAGGGGGGAGGACATCTTCTTCCCAAATTCAAAAACCAAAAATTGGCGGGAAAAATATACTATCAACTGGCAGATGTTTTGTTGGAATTTTTGAACGTGTTCTAGGGCGATTCAATGGCTGATTTTTGGTAGGAAGTTGTGATATGTCCTAGCAAACACATTTTGGGCTTTTGGTTCGATCAAATTTGGCCATAATTAGCTGGATAATTCACGGAATGCAAAACAGGGAAACACGGGTTGGACACGGGATTGGAGAAGATTTGAGCGTGTTCAGCTCATGCATGAGGTCTCTAGCAACATTGTGGGTCGTGTGTAAACATTTCTAGAGTGACCAGGATGGAAATATACGCGTGAGAAGCTAAATCAGGGAAGAAAATATTCCCAGAATATTTTTTCATCAAACCGAGTTAAGAGAGAATTATCTCGAGTTATAGTGAGACTTCTTGATCCTGTGGAGTATATATAGAGTGCCGGGGACTCATAGAAGAGGGGTCGAGAGTTTTGGGAGCTAGGGAGAGCTAGAGAAGACGAAACCAGAGTTTAACAAAACTCTGTTTCTGCTGCTGCATGAAGATGAACACGAAGAACAATAGACTGTAAGAGACTGTCGTTCTTCAACAAGGACAACGACAGTGGAGTGTGGGTCGTAGTTTCCCAAAGACTACAACATTTCATATGTATCGTTATTTGTAACGGATTATGCAACGATTATAAACGTTGCAAACACCCGATTTACACCATTTTCTCTTCTTCTTTTCATTGTAAACACCATTTGAGCAATAAATAAATATTTTGAGCGTGTTTTTATCATGATGAGCTAAACCCAACACTGGGACGACGGAGGAGGGTGAATTTCATACACGGGTAAATTTATTTTATTCTTTTTTATGACTTTTGCATTAATTTAAAATTGAAATATGATTTGAATTAATTGGTTGTTATTTAATTTGATGATGTATGCTTAGCTTAGGTGTTTTGATACATCATGCTTAGGATTTATAATCAATGTTTTAAGAATCTATCTTGGCAAAATCAGAGTCCATGTTAATTTTGTTGAGTTTTAATTGTCAAAGAATATATGAATGAACCTTGTGTAGTGAATTCAGCCAAATCCTTAGTCCCAGTACCTCTCGCCCATTGTTAATATTTTTGTATATATATTTTTATTAAATCTAAAAATTCCATTTCCTTCACAAGTCTGAAACGAATCCTATTTACTACAATCACAATCAAAATATTAATCAACGGGAAACCCATCTCAGAATCGTCTATCACCAGCTATCGCTCAAGACTTATCATCAATCCATCTTCTTAGATCCCAATTCAACCACCTGAATCCATCAAAACCCTTGAAACTCAACAGACTCAAAACCCTAGCCTGCAGTCTATTGTCACAGACCCACCAGCTACAAATTCGACCAATTCCTTCTGAATCTTCTCTAATCGCCATCTTCTCCACCTAATCCTGGTTGAATTCGATCTCAGAAACACTCAATCTGCTCCATAACATCGCAGATCCCCTTTTTCTTCCTTGAGTTCATCACCACCAACTTCCATCACTTGAGCAACAGTTCAACTCATTCACCAGAAGAACCGTTGAGTTGTTCGATCTTCACGAATCACAAAATATCCTCACTGTAATCTTCTCCTTAAATCAACAGCAGCAGCTGTTACTCCTTATTCTTCTCGATCCATCCTGTAATTTGAGAAGCAGTACATCCTTTCCATCTTGATTTCTTGTTCATCTCAACCTCTCAAAACCCCCCTTTTTGATTCAGACAACGAACTCAGCCGCATCTATCAAGTGAAAAGAGTGAAAGAGAGAAATGATTATTTCTCTGAAATTTAGGTTTATGTCTTCATTGGGGTGGATTTAGACGCCCCTGCTCTAGGAACCCTAGACTGTAGAAAACCAACAATCAGATTCAAGCCATAAACAGTGACATCCAATAAACACAACTCAGCAGGTTGTCCCGTAATCGCCGAGCTCCCTATACGACCCGACGCTTTCGCCTTTCTTCTTCCACCAACAACAACCGCCTCTTAAATCTCAGACCCACTTCTTCTCTTCAATTTCTCTTCATCACTAAAGTAGTCGTGCTTTCCAGACAGATAATCGCATCACTAAAGCTGACATGCTTTTCAGACAGAAATTAAGAAATAGAAGCAAATAATGAGAAATAGTTCGTTTCCAACATCATTTGCACCTTTTTTCCTTTTAAGCGACGTTTCTTCTTTTTTTGTTCCAAATGACTCCAATGTACCTAAACACTCAAAACCAAACATAAGATATATAATTTACAAGAAAATAGCAAAGAAAGCATAAATAATAGATATAAAATTAGGTGTTTTAGACACCTATCAAATTCCCCCACACTTAGACTTTGCTAGTCCTCGAGCAAATCAAACAAAAGAATTCTAAAACATACATACAACTCCGTCTCCTCGAGCCTACGGTCACTTTTAGCATAAATAACAAGCTTTTGAACCCATAGGTATCCCTAGTGGACGAGTTATAGTCTCGTGAAGGTTTACAAGAGGTTTGCCTACAAAACCTATTTTTCAACTCCATCTACCTGTGACAAATCCATGAATGAATCCAAAATGGTTGCAAAAGGAGGTACCTTGTTATGAATCCAAATTAATATATATAAATTAAGCTTTGTTAAGAAAGTCGAACAAGCCACAATCTCGGAAACTAACAAACCACAATCACAAATGAAGAGATAAATAAGATGGAAATAGATATAGATGGTTGCGATGTTTATTAAAGTGATCGATGTTTCCCATATCTGTCTGAAGGTCGCTGCCAATGATGAACCTATGACTCCTATTGGATTGAGCTACTGGTATGAATTCTAAAATCAACACATTGGCATATACAAGGGAACCATCAGTCAATAAACTTAAATCTAGATCGACTCACTGGCATATACAAGGGAACCAGGAGTCGATTTTATTGCACCATAACAATTTTTTTTTTTGACATCATGATTGGATCTTGTGGATCCAGGCGCATGTTTCTTGTCAGCAGATTACACGATAGTTCCCTTGGATCCTGCACTCCACGCTTGCTTAGGCAACGGAGACAGGGAGAACACACACATATTGCTTTATCCAAGTGTCAAATTTATTCCGTTTGGTCAATTGGTCGGTCTCTTTTTTTTCTTTTTTTTTCTTTTTTCTTTTTTCTCTTTTTGTAGTAACTCAATCACACTATTTCATCCTAACAGCAATAACAAGTTGATGTTAGTGACCCACCAAATCACATAGATATAACATAGAGTTTGCAAAAGTAAAAGTAAAAACAGAAAGTGACATGGTGATATTCCGAGCTATGGTAACAACTTTCATATTATTTCTAACACTTGAATAATTTTGTCCCTTGTAGTTAATGGGTTCCTCAACTCCCGCAACCAAAACGGTTTCATCCACATAGATTAGTAGTGTCATCCTAAAGGCACATATTTCTATGTTTTGGAGTATCATTTATTTATTTATTTATTTTTGTTTTTACTAAAAAGCATCAAACTCTAAAAACATATAAATGCTCCCCCACACTTAAACTTTACATTGTCCTCAATATAAATTAACTCATCCAAAGTGAAGTTCAAGGTGGGAAATTATGTAAATAATATGCAAAAACAAAGATAAAAATACTTAAAAAAAAAATAAAAAGATAAAGGTAAGGATACAAAACCGGTGGGTTGCCTCCCACTTAGCGCTTGGTTTAAAGTCGTCAGCCCGACTATCTCCTTGCTTTCTATGACTCCTCCAGAGGGATTGCATCCACAAAATTAACTCCTTCCACCACTTCGGAAGAGAAGTTCTCATAGTATGGTTTCAACCGGTGCACATTCACTTAAAATTCCTTGCCTATAGCTATGCTACGAATTTCGACTGTACCATGAGAAAACACATTAGTAACAATAAAAGGTCCAATCCAACGTGACCTTAATTTACCCGGAAATAATTGCAAGAGAGAATTAAACAAAAGCATTTTCTGCCCAACACAAAATTGTTATCTAGAAATCATAATATCATGAAATGCCTTCGTTTTCTCCTTGTAAATGCGTGAGCTTTCAAATGCATCATTGCGAAGCTCCTCTAGCTCTTGGAGCGGTAACTTCCTTTGCTTTCCAGCACCATCCATTTCCATATTGCATTGCTTAATAACCCAAAACTCCTTATGCTCAATCTCTACGGGTAAGTGACAAGGTTTACCATACACAAGCCTAAAAGGATACATCCCAATAGGTGTCTTGTATGCGGTTCTATAAGCTCATAAAGCATCATTAAGTCACATGCTCCAATCCTTCCTTGTTGGATTCACCGTCTTCTCAGGTATGGATTTCACCTCTCGGTTGGAAACCTCGGCTTGTCCATTTGTTTGGGGATGATAAGGTGTTGCAATCTTATGCGACACATTGTACTTCTTCAACAAGTTTTGTAAGAACCTGTTTTTGAAGTGAGAACCCCCATCGCTAATTATGGCTCTTGGAATTCCAAACCTCGCAAAAATATTAGCTTGCACAAAATCTGAAACCATTTTAGAATCATTAGTTGGGGAGGCCTTAGATTCCACCCATTTAGAGACATAATCAACAGTAAGTAAGATATAAAAATTCCCATGGGAGTTGACAAAAGGACCCATAAAATCAATACCCCATACATCGAAAATTTCAATAAATTGAATAAAAGTTTGTGACATTTGATTTCGAGCACCTAGATTGCATGTTCTTTGGCACCTATCACAAGTTGTACAAAATATATATGCATCCTTAAACAAGGTTGGCCAATAGAAACCACTTTCAAGCACCTTGTGAGCGGTTCTCTTACTCCCAAAATGTCCTCCGCAAGCATAAGAGTGACAAAAACACAATATAGAATTAAATTCAGATTCGGGAACGCACCTTCTTATTACTTGGTCGCTGCAATGTTTCCACGAGTATGGATCATCCCATATGTATTGGTTTCCCAACTTCTTAAGTTTGTCCCTCTCATCAAGAGACAAGTTCTTTAGGATTTGTCTAGACACCAAGTAATTAACAATATCGGCATACCATGGTTCTCCAAAGGCAATTGAAAATAGTTGCTCATCCGGGAAGCTTTCACGCAATGGGATAACTTCCTTATCCACAGCAAGACGGCTCAAGTGATCCCCAACGGTGTTCTCAATTCCTTTCTTGTCTTTGATTTCAAGATCAAACTCTTGCAAGAGTAAAATCCATCGTATGAGCCTCGACTTCGCTTCTTTCTTCATTAGCAAGTACCTAAGTGCTGCATGATCATAAAAGACAACAACTTTTGTACCAATTAGATAAGAGCGAAACTTTTCCAAAGCAAAAACAATAGCTAACAACTCTTTTTCAGTGGTTGTGTAGTTTCGTTGGGCCTCATTTAACGTTCTAGAAGCATAATAAATAACATGAGGTATCTTCCCCACACGCTTCCCAAGCACTGCACCGACCGCATAGTCACTTGCATCACACATGAGCTCAAAAGGATTGCTCCAATCCGGTGGTTTAATGATAGGGGATGAAATCAAAAGCTCTTTCAAGCGATTGAATGCTTCCACACACTTTTCATCAAAGTTAAAAACCACATCTTTTTGCAATAAATTACAAAGTGGTGACACTATCTTGGAAAATTCCTTGATAAACCTACGATAAAAACCTGCATGTCCAAGAAAAGAGCGTATCTCCCTCACCGCAGTGGGAGGGGTTAGAGCACGAATAAGGTCAATCTTAATTTATCAACTTCCAAGCCTTTAGAAGATATTATATGGCCTAAAACTATGCCATGAGTTACCATAAAATGGCACTTCTCCCAATTCAGCCCAAGATTTTTTTCAACACATCGTTCAAGGATTAGTGACAAATTGTTCAAGCAAAGTTCAAATGAATCACCAAAGACACTAAAGTCGTCAATGAACACTTCGATTATGTTTTCAACATATTCTGAAAAGATACTTATCATGCACCTTTGAAAGGTAGCTGGAGCATTGCACAAGCCAAAAGGAATCCTTCTATAAGCAAAAGTACCGAACGGACAAGTGAAAGTAGTTTTCTCTTGATCCTCCGGTGCTATCACAATCTGAATGTAACCTTAATAGCCATCAAGGAAGCAATAGTAAGAGTGTCCAGATAAACGTTCAAGCATTTGATCAATAAAAGGTAATGGAAAATGATATTTCCTAGTTGTGGCATTCAATTTTATATAATCAATACAAACCCTCCAACCGGTTTGCACACAAGTTGGGACAAGTTCATTCTTATCATTCTCCACCACCGTCACACCTGATTTCTTTGGTACCACTTGCACCGGGCTTACCCACTTGCTATCGGATATGGGGTATATAACACCCACTTCCAAAAGCTTGAGTATCTCCTTTTTCACAACTTCCATCATGGGAGTATACAAACGACATTGCGCTTCCCTTGTAGGCTTTTCATCGTCCTCCAAACAAATGTTATGCATACAAATGGCAGGGCTTATACCCTTGATATCAGCGATTGTCCATCCAATGGTCGTCTTGTACTTCCTTAGCACCCTTAGAAGTTTTTGCTCCTGTAATTCACTAAGCTCGTTAGAAACAATCACAGGTAACTCTTCCTTGTCACCCAAGTACAAGTACTTTAAGTGACTTGGGAGAGGTTTGAATTCTAATTTTGGAGATTTAACAATAGATGGTAAAAGTTTTTCATCGCTGCATGGTAAAGAAATAAAATAGATATTATGAGTTTCCGAGCATCCTTTTAGTGAATTAAGATCACCAAGGGCTTCCTTGACTTCATTACCACACTCTACACCATTATCCATGGATGTAGTTAAAACGGTTTCCAAGGAATCATCACCATTCAATTCGAACACTTGTTGTGCCAATGTATCCATAAGATCAATGGAGAAACAAGAGTGGACATCACTATGATATCTCATCGTATCGAAAATATTGAAACGTATTATTTCTCCATCAAACTCCATAGTCAACGTTCCCTTATCCACATCAATAATAGTTTTCGCCGTTTTCATGAAGGGACGCCCAAGTAGCAATGGAAGAGACGAGTCCGGTGAACCTTCATTCATCTCTAACACGCAAAAGTCAGCTGGAAATACAAGTTGATTAACCTGCACAAGAACATCCTCAACAATACCCATTGGGTAGACATTAGGCGATCGGCTAATTTCAACACAATTCCAAACTTTTTAAGAGGACCTAACTCAAGTGAATTATACATGGACGCAGGCATAACATTAACGGATGCACCTAAATCCAACATAGCTTTGTTAAATGTAGTGTTACCAATTGTGAAGGGAATGTCAAAGCTACCCGGATCCTTGCATTTCAGTGGGAGTTTGTGTTGTAAGATTGCCGAAGCATTCTCCCACACACTTAGTACTTCATTGTCTTTGAGCCTTTTCTTGTTGGTACACAAGTCCTTCAACACCTTTGCATACTTTGGCATCTGCTTTATAACATCTACGAGCGATATGTTCACATAAATCTTTGTTAAAAACGTCTAAAATCTCCTTTTCTAGTTCCTCCATCTTGGACTTTGCGAATCTGCGAGGGAAAGGTAGAGGAGGAACATAAGTAGAAACCGGAGTTTTAGAGTTAGGAATAGGTACCTCAGAAGTTTGGGGAGAATCCTCATTCTTCTCCTCCAAAATAGGTTCCTTTGGTGTTTCCACCTTGCCCGAATCAGTAATTTCGGGTTGCACAAGTATTGTACCACTTCTTAACGTAATAGCATTCACAACCCCTTTTGGGTTAATAGGTTGAGAAGGGAGTTTCCCACTATTTTGTGCCTTTAATTGATTCAACTCAATAGCCATAGAACCAACTTGAGTTTGCAACTCCTTAACCGTGCTCTCTGTCCTTTGCATAAAAGATTTCATCAACTCTTCCATACTTGACCCCTGATTTTGAGGTTGTTGTTGTTTTTGTTGTGGTTGATGAAATTGTTGACGCGGCTGGAATTGTTGTTGTTGAGGTTGAAATCCACTCAGATGGTTGAAATTAGGTTGTTGAACCGCTCCTTGCTTGTTCGCATAGCTAAAATTGGGGTGATCTCTCCATCCCGGATTGTAAGTGCTGGAGTAGGGATCATACCGTCTTTGCTGATTTGGGAAGATCACATTAGCTTGTTCATTGGAGTATTCATACCCTTGAGAAGAACTTGGTATCACCGCGGCTGCAACTTGTTGCATCATAGCTGTCATGTTACCCATTTGTTGACGAAGTTCCTCCACCTCGCTCACTTCATTTACTCTCCTAAGAAGCACATCTGAACCACGACTTAAGAATTATTGGGATTTTGCTGCCATGTTTTCAATCAATTCTCTAGCTTGTGCCACCGTTTTGCTCACTAGTGCACCACCACCCGCAGCGTCAAGAAGATTCTTATCTCTTGATTGGAGTCCTTCATAGAAGTATTGGATAATCATCGCGTCGCTGAATTGATGGTGAAGGCAGCTTTCCACCAATCTCTTGTATCGTTCCCAACATTCATATAAAGATTCTCCCACATTTTGCTTCATCCCGCAAATATCCTAGCGAATTTGAGTAGCCTTTGATGAAGGAAAATACCTCTCTAAAAAGAGTCTCTTCAACCCATTCCATGTTGTGATACTTCCAGGAGGTAAATAACATAACCAATCCTTAGCACTATCCATCAACGAGAATCGAAAAACTTTCAACATTGCACCATCCGCTGGAAGCATGGCCGTGACAATGGTGTGGAAATCCGTAAGATGCTTGTTTGGATCTTCATTCACCATGCCATGGAACTTTAGTAATTCTCTAAGCAACTCCGTCTTGATCTCGAAAGTAGAGTTTGTTTGGATACACCCTTGTTGTGTATCCAACTTGTGAGATGCCAAGTCCTCGAGTGTACGATTTGCATCACCCATTGCTTCTTCTTCTTCTTCTTCAAAAGGTGGTTCTTGTTCAACCGGTTCATCTTGTTCTAGAACTTCTTATTGTAACTCTGCTTCCACTTCTAATTGTTGTTCTTCCGCTGTACCTTGACTTGGTTGGAGTATTGCCCTCATCGAGTGGCTATTCCGCACCTTGGATAGTTCCAATCTTTAGAAGCCAGAGATTAGGTACCTGAAAACAATTCTCGAAAACAAGTGAGAAACAAGACAAGAAACAAAAAGCAAATATGGAAGCGGAAGTAATGATAAGAAACTAAAAACTTAATAACAAGCCGTATGCCTCCCCGGCAGCTGCGCCAAAATTTGATCGGTTGTCAACCGTCAAATATAATTTCACTTTCTTACTTAACTACAATAATATAGTAAGTGGTAGGAAAGAGTTCGTATCCACAAAGAGGCTTTTGTTGTTATGTAATTTTCAGTTTCTAAGATAACCAAGGGGGATTTTTGTTTTAGAAAATATAATAAAATAAAGTAAAGCAAAGCAAATAGTTGGAATAATCAATAAGGAGAAGATATTGGTCATGGGATAGTATCATTCACAAACATGTATTTTCATCAATGACTAGAATTGATATTTTAATAACATGTATTTGGCTCCCCTGCTCTAGGAAACCCAGAATGTAGACACCCATCAATCAGATTCAAGCCACAAACAGTGACAGCCAATAAACACAACTCAGCAGGTTGTCCCGTAATCGCCGATCTCCCTATACGACCCGACGCTTTCGCCTTTCTTCTTCCACCAACAGCAGCGGCCTCTTACATCTCAGACCCACTTCTTCTCTTCAATTTCTCTTCATCACTAAAGTAGTCGTGCTTTTCAGACAGATAATCACATCACTAAAGCTGACATGCTTTTCAGACAGATAATCGCATCACTAAAGCTGACATGCTTTTCAAACAGAAATTAATAAATATAAGCAAATAATGAGAAATAGTTCGTTTCCAACATCATTTGCACCTTTTTGCCTTTTAAGCGACGTTTCTTCTTCTTTTGTTCCAAATGACTCCAAAGTACCTAAACACTCAAAACCAAACATAAGATATATAATTTACAAGAAAAATAGCAAAGAAAGCATAAATACTAGATATAAAATTAGGTGTTTTAGACACCTATCAACGCTTTGAAAGTTGTTTTCCTTTCTTGTTTCGTTTGCTAATTTTGTCATTTAGAAGAAAGTGATGTTTAAAAATTCTTTTATTATTTAGGTATTGGAATCATTTACAAGTTCAAAGACTTTACCGAATGCAATATACTCTTGAAAATTTATTTACTTATGAGGTGTGCATTCTTTAGGAAAAATAAATATAATTAGCTAAAATAACGGAGGAAATGTAGAAACATACAAGTTGTTCCCCCCTGTAAACAATAAGAATCAATTTATCACTTTAGGTCTGATCTTATTATCTCCTTGCCAATACTTTTAACAAAAATACGAGCTTGAACAAGTAAAGTTCTATTGAAAGTAAAGTACTGCTATACGACGATGTTAATGATAATGATCTTTGCGTGGATTTGGATGAGAATGAGGAACCAGACTAATCTGACAAAGAACCTGACTCATCTAACAAGTTCTTTGATTTTTTAAACGGGGTTTTTGATGTGTGAACTTTTAGTTTACGTATTTTTTAAGTACTGCACTAGATGCATGCTTCTTACACTGATAGATAGGTTGACATTTATGTGATGAATGATTCACTCTGAATTTTTATGTTTTCTGGAAATGATGAACATCAAAATGGATGGGTTTAGTTTATTTATCTTTAGTAGCTTATTGTATGATTGGAATAATACTACATAGGTGCCACTAATAATTCATACGTTTCCTCCCTTAACCAAGAATAATACAGGAGACAACCCAGCTTAAAATTTTTAAGGAAAATATTATTCGAAATAGGAAAGTAATTTTTTTCTATGGAATCTTCTCGAGTAGGTTAGAGATAGGAAACTAAATTTCGAAAATTTTGGGAAACAATTTTATCATAACTGTCTATGATATATTCTCTCATAAAATAAGGAAACTAACCATATTGGTTACACATCGAAAATTTGGAAATGAAAAAAGAAAAACACCAAAAATCTTTTGTTTGGCGGGTGATGAAAATGAATTTTACTGGGCGGGATGATTTCAAAAGGAAAATCAATTCTCGCCTGATGGTTTGGTTAAATTCCAAAAAGAAAAAGAAAGATGAGTTCGATCTACTTTTTTCAGTTTTTATTACTCGAATCATTCTCTCTATGAAATCATAATTATGCTACTGTCTCTAATCTTTACAAGGAACCTACCTCTTCAGACTCGATCTTTGTTGTTGGTATTATTTCTACAACCCATTATCGAATGAATACTAAATTGATGTTAGATCTTTTATTAGATCTCATGGAATCAGATGTTAGATCTTATAGGTTTACTAGTTAAAGCATGATTAGAGTTTTTATTCTATTGCTTCTTATAGGTTTACTAGTTAAAGCATGATTAGGGTTTTTATTGTATTTTTACTATCTCTAATCTTTACGCGGAACCTACCTCTTCAGACTCGAACTCTGTACTCGATCTTTGTTGTTGGTATTATTTCTACAACCCGTTATCGAATGAGTCTCTGTTACTTGGCGAGCCTGTAATGTCTGCATTTTAAGTTGCCACTTTTAATGATACCATGTTGCTGGTTGGCTAATTTGACTATCATCTTCAAGCTAAAAATGGATAATCATTATGTGGTGCTTTAGTACTCTTGGCTTTTGTAACAAAAAGTACCTTTCGCTTCATGTATAACACAATATTCATGAGGATATTTTGTGTGTTTCATTGATGTTTTAACCTCAAGTTACACACATCAATGAGTTCATGTTTGTTTTCTTTTCATATAATAGAAAATAGGTGTAACACATGTTGCTTATCCTGTTAGGTTTAGCTAATATTTTCCAAAACAAGCTCAAATTTCTAACTGAGATGCACGTACCTACACATATTTTGTCATGGGAGAAGATGATGATTACAACGTGCCCCCAGAGCAGGACCAATGGTATGATGAGGTGGATTCTGATGAAGAAACGATGGAGTTGGATGAGAGTCAATATGACATTGTACAATCAGATGGCGGTGATGATGAAGATATGGTCCCCACTGATATATTTGAATAATTAACATGTAATGATCGAAATCTTGTACTTACTTGTTTCTAATTAAACATCACATGGTTTCATATTTTGCCTCGGTTATTTCCAGAGTCAAACGATTCTGAAAATGAAAATCTCGAAGTGTTAGAAGAAAAAGAATTAGAAAATGCTCCAGAAGCAGAAAAGCAGCCACCACAGGGAGATTCTACAGAAGAGATCAGAAAAGAGAGGGGAATGACAAGAATGTTGAAGCTGCATAAAGACTTCTCGGATAAAGAAGCCAAAAAAAAGGGATATTGAGTTTGACAAAATGTTCCGGCCTATTGGTGGCCATAGAATTGAATTCAGTAGTTACCTAGGCTATTTGGCCCGTGATATGGTTGGCATAAAATATTTATGTTGGAAGGAAGTCCCTACAACAACAAGAAAAATATGTGGGAGAAAATTCTGGTATGCATATGCGGTTATTAATTCGTCGTTTTTGTTGTCGAACTGTGAGTCTGTGATGAACATACATTAGTTGTTATTGCAGTTTCATTATGAGGTGTCCCATGAATATAAGCGAGCGGTCATGAAGCGTCTAGCTGTTCAGCTGCATGACTTCAGAAGGAAATTGTACAATAATCATATAAAACCCTTCCTGGAAAGACCGGACAAACTAAAAACTTTCCCCCAAAAGTACGAAACGGTAATAGACCAAGAAGACTGGGACGAATACTTAAGTATGTACTAGAATCGCCTATATTTAAGGTATGGAATACACATTGCTTTTTCTAATTTGTGTTTCGTTCTTATTGTCTATCCCATCATACTAATGAAATTATTTTTATTTCATCTGCAAGAAAAATTCGGAGAAGGGAAAAGAGGCAATATCACAATCCAAGTTCCCATATCGGACGGGACGAGGAGGATACTCGGGATTAAAACTAAAATTAGTAAGTATGTTGTCTTATTTATTATACACTGCACATTAAAACCGGGCATATCAGATACTTCTGTTTTGTATGTCGTGTTGCGTGTCTCATATATGCAGAAACTTATAACGGTATAGGGATGTGTCCTCTTACACCAATCTGTAATTTTGTCACATTAGATGCTTTGGAATAGGTTTTCTGTTTTACATAGTTAATATCTGTGCGGATGTCAATCCTTACTTGTTTCTGGTAACTACTAGGTCAAAGAGGGAAAGGTTGCCGAAGAAGATCTTGAAGACCGGTGCTTCATGTGGGCAAAAGCACGCGAAAACAAAGACGGAATCGTACCAGGCAAATTTGTCATGGAGAAGACAACTGAAGTTGTGAGAAAACAGAAACTTTACAGTCCTCATGTTTTTAACCAAAGTAAGTGCGCAAGGTTTGTATCAGAATTTAACACATTATTTGAACAGGTAGAGAAGCGGAAGATGATTCAAGAGGGAACTCTAAAGTTTGGTCATAACGAGGATGCCCTGACAGTTGTGATCAGACCGGATAAGGGTGGACGTGTCAAGGGGGCTGGCTTTGGAGTGACGGCAAGACTTTACTTTCCAAATGGAAGAAAACAAAGACACTCGAAAGATAATGATGAACTGCGTGAAAATCTGAAATCTAAGGAGAAAGAATTAGAGTCTACTAAAAATGTGTATCAGAGATTAACAGATAACTTGGTATCTCAAGGTCATGACATTGCTCAAATTGTGGGAAACAGTATCAGCAAGTCTGGAGGAGAGGTAAGTAAACTGAGTTTTGATTAGATTGTTTAATATTTTTTAAAAACTGGCACAGTATCTGATTTTTTCAAACAATGTGTTCAACTATAGTCACATGATGCAGGACCTAGCAACGCCTCCAATCCATCTAAGAATAACATAAGCCAGAATCAGTTAAGCAACTTCCAAAAAAACATGGGAAATATGGTCTGCAAAAGTCATCTGAAAGCATCAAAGTGTTCGAGAAGCGGGACTCTCCGTCTACTAAAACGCCGACCGTTTCTACTGAATCCCCGACGTCTTAAGTATCAAAAAAGAAGTCTCCATCTCCTCCATCCACCGGAGAATCTCAGAATATGGCATCTGAAAAAGTTACCATTGATGTATGTTTTTCCAACGCATTTAAATGTTTAATCTTCCATTTACTATCTCTCATGCGCCTTCTGTTTCTGCAGGGTATAGGATGCAAACTTTGGTTTGGAGAAAAGGACAACATTGTTGCCATTGGTAGAGCTTACTCTTAAAAGAAGGTATCTTATAAAATGAAGTCAGGAATGACGGGTGAGGTTACATGCTATGGCGTCCTGGTTAGTGAAGTACTAAATGAAACCATCAAATTACCCTTAGGTACATCTTCTCGGATAAAAACTTTAAAAGATGTTGGTGATGCTGAAATTAGTTGGCCAGCAAATCAAACCATCTTGGATCAAAAGGTTGGTTGCTATGCTTGTTTGCTTTATTAACTCATTGGATATGTTTTTACACATACCAGTTATATATATATATATCTTGTTTGATATAAGAGACGAATATGTTATCAGCTATATGAATCACGGACGTTAGTGTATATTTTAGAGAACCTTATTGAACGAGATATGTGGTTAGCTATTTGATTGTGAGTCAGTTGTGAATTGTGCTTAAATGGTTTCACTGCAAAAAGAAGGTACAACTTTCATTTCAATTTTCTGATGCAGGTAAGTCAACCAAAACATTCTGAGGTTGTGAAATCACCGGATCTACTCAACGGAAGCCAATCTCGTATCGCAATATCTGAAAAAGTTCTGAAGGTATGTGTTTTAAACCAGTTACATGATCTTAAGACCATATGAGTCTGAAATATGTTATCAACTATATGAATCACGGACGCTAGGGTGTATTTTGGAGAACCTTGTATATTTGTTACCTATTCAATTCATCAGTGTCTTCGCATTCACGGTAGAATTTGGTATATTTGAATATTACTCTACTACTGCAGATAACTCAACAAAATTCGGGGAAACATACTCTGGATGTGACATAAAAAGCTACATCTAATCGGAGCAAATCTGAGATCACGACAACTGCAACAGTTCATCCGGTATCTGTTTTATTTTTACATGAATTTTAAATCTCAAATTTGCTTTGAAGTTTTCGCTTGAAGATGTTCATATGCCATATATTTCCACAGGGTAGAAGGTGCTACCTTTTTGACGAGATGTCTAAGGAGAATGTCCTTGCTAGAGGTAGAGCTTTTTTGTTAGCAGGAAAACAACAATTATATGGAAAGGATGTGGTGGAGGTTGATTTCCACAAAATCCTGATTGAGGAAGTAATAAAACCGAATTACTTTCTACCCGTACGATTTGATGGTATGGAAACATTAGGATAAACTCTTGGAAAAACGATTCCTTGGCCAAAGTATGGTGTTAAGCTTACCGAGCCTGCTAAGAAGGTTAGTTGCTTGGCTTGTTTGATTTGTAAGTCGAATATACATAAACCGGTCTATCAATTATATGAATCACTGATCCAAGTGTAAATTAGAGAACCTAGAAAAATATAAATATGTGTAACTTTAAAAAGTAACTAATAACTCTTTAATCTTATGCAGAACCCTACCAGTAATTCACAACCAACTACTTCTTTGCGGAAGTCTCCTTCACGTAGCAACCCTTCTGATGGATCTAAGAAGCAGTCTCCTAATCTTATGCAGAACTCTTCCAGTAATTCCCTACCAAATCCTTCAATATCTTTAGAGAAGTCGTGCACATCTACGGCAGAACCTCTGGCTAAGACATCTAATGGAGTATGTTTTTTTTTGATTTTTTTTTCTTCGTAAATATATATTGCTAATTCTAGCATCTTCTTTTTATATGATGTTCATATGACGTATCTCCGCAGAAAGAAAAATACGACTTTTGGAATGGATCTAGGGGAAACGTCATTGCTAGAGGCAGTATTTTACCTACGCTGCCTACCAGAAAATACATGGACAAGATCCTCCTAAAAATTGTAATATTGTCAATATTCAGGAGGTTATAGTTCCATCGTTCGTATTAACCGAACCAAGTGGTGAGTTTAAGTTATTAGGGGAAGCTAAAGATGGTTTTGTGGCATGTCCGAAAGATAACTGTTCCATCTCTGATGACAAGGTTAGTTTCTTAGATCTTTTGCTTTGTTAATCAAGTATATTAATTGTTTTACATAAATCGTGTATTCAGTTTGATTAAAGAATAAGTACGAGATAGAAATATATTAACACCTAAATGGAACATGAATGCCATTGTAAATTAGAAAATTGATATTTGGTTACGGATTTTATTATGGGCGTCAGCTGTGAAAAATGCCGCGGCCTTCAGTGAAGTTGGCTTTATTACATTATTGTAAAAATGACTTTTTTCTGTCTCTTGTTGAGAATTCACATGACAGACGAATTCGCCTTGGATTTAGAATATATATATATATATATATAGTACATTTAACATCTTGATGCAGGAAACTCCACAGCATGGAAAACCTCATAAGCAACCAGAACCAGTTTTAGATTCTGAGAAGAAATTGGACAGTGATAAACTGAATGAGGAGCACCTAGCAGTCAATCCACATTCGGGGAGTCTTGCAGCCTCTGAAAAGCTTTCTCAAAAGACTAAAAAGGCGCATAGAAGGTTATATGCACCAACTGTGTAGAAGGCATACCAACTTTCAGGTGGGCAACAGAGAAAGACAAGGTTTGGCACGTCGAGAATGTCACCACCTGATCCATTGCATGCAGAGACACCACCATCAAAAAAGTTGAAGAAAAACTAATGATTTTGGGATAAATGCTCTTTAATATTTTTTTTTTGCGGACGCTTTGAAAGTTGTTTTCATTTCTTGTTTCGTTTGCTTTTTTTTTTTTTGACAGAACAAGGGCAAATTTAGATTAAAATTTTTGAGTCACCAAAATAGTGACATCAAAAAACTCAAAAGGTTACACGGATGAGTGCACAACTACATGTTTCGTTTGCTAAATTTGTCATTTATAAGAAGGTGATGTTTAAGAATTCTTTTAATAGTTAGGTATTGGAATCATGAAATAAATCAGATAATTAATTACAAGTTCACAGACTTTACAGAATGCAATATACTCTTGCAAATTTATTTATTTATGAGGTGTGCATTCTTTAGGAAAAATAAATATAATTAGCTGAAATAACTGAGGAAATGTAGAATCATACAGTTGTTCCCCCTGTAAACAATAAGAATCAATTTATCAGTTTAGGTCTGATATTATTATCTCCTTGCCAATACTTTTAACAAAAATACGAGTTTGAACAAGTAAAGTGCTATTGAAAGTAAAGTACTGCTATACGACGATGTTAATGATAATGATATTTGCATGGATTTGGATGAGAATGAGGAACCGGACTAATCTGACAAAGAACCAGACTAATCTGACAAAGAACCTGACTCATCTAACAAGTTCTTTGCTTTTTTAAAAAGGGTTTTTGATGTGTAGTTTACGTATTTTTAAATATAAAGCATTTCTTCTGATCATTTTGTTTTCAGTGGTGGTTGTATTTATTTTTTAAGTACTGCACTAGATGCATGCTTTTTACGCTGATAGATAGGTTTACATTTATGTGATGAATGATTCACGCTAAATTTTTATGTTTTTATGGAAATGATGAACATGAAAATGGATGAGTTTAGAATAATACGTTTCCTACATAGGTGTCACTAATAATTCATACGTTTCCTCCCTAAACCAAGAATAATACAGGAGATAACCCAACTTAAAATTATTAAGGAAAATATTATTCGAAATAAAGTAATTTTTTCTATGGCCTCTTCTCGAGTTGGTTAGAGATGGGAAACTAAATTTCGAAAATTTTGGGAAACAATTTTATCATAATTGTTTACGATATATTCTCTCATAAAATAAGGAAACTAACCATACTGGTTACACATCAAAAATTTGGAAATAAAAAAAGAAAAACACCAAAAATCTTTTGTTTAGCAGGTGATGAAAATGAATTTTACTGGCGGGATGATTTCAAAAGGAAAATCAATTCTCGCCTGATGGTTTGATTAAATTCCAAAAAGAAAAAGAAAGATGAGTTCGATCTACTTTTTCAGTTTTTATTACTCGATTCACTGTCTATGAAATCATAATTCTGCTACTGCCTCTAATCTTTACAAGGAACCTACCTCTTCAGACTCGATCTTTGTTGTTGGTATTATTTCTACAACCCATTACCGAATGAATATTAAATTGATGTTAGATTTTTTATTCGATATCATGGAATCATATGTTAGATCTTATAGGTTTACTAGTTAAAGCATGATTAGGGTTTTTATTCTATTACTTCTTATAGGTTTACTAGTTAAAGCATGATTAGGGTTTTTATTCTATTTTTACTATCTCTAATCTTTACACGGAACCTACCTCTTTAGACTCGATCTTTGTTGTTGGTATTATTTCTACAACCCATTATCGAATGAATATTAAATTGATGTTAGATTTTTTATTCGATCTCATGGAATCAAATGTTAGATCTTATAGGTTTACTAGTTAAAGCATGATTAGGGTTTTTATTCGGCTTTATCAAAAAACAAGTTAATGACAATCACGGGTTGTACGATGAGATGTGATTTTATTTTGTTACAACAATACTGTTTTAGGCTTAAGTTACATGCATGAACTATTATAAGATTTATGTAAGGATCTTTCTTTCATGTTACTTAGTTAGGCTTTACTAGTTAGTTAGGTTTTACAAAACTTAACGATGCTAATTGTTTTCTCGGGTTTTTGTCTTTGTTTGGGTTGGATTTAGATATAACTCTACTTTGATCGACGATGTTGTGTCAATCATATATATATAAGGCTTCTCAAGATTTAATCTTTTGAGTCTCTGTTACTTGGCGAGCCTATAACGTCTGCATTTTAAGTTGCCACTTTTAATGATACCATGTTGCTGGTTGGCCAATTTGACTATCATCTTCAAGCTAAAAATGGATAATCATTATGTGGTGGCTTTTGTAACAAAAAATTATATAAGACTGTTTAGACGGTACCTTTCTCTTTGTGGATAACACAATATTCATGAGGATATTTTGTGTGTTGCAGTAATGTTTTAGCCTCAAGTGCATCAATGAGTTCATGTTTGTTTTCTTTTCATATAATAGAAAATAGGTGCAACACATGTTGCCTATCCTGTTAGGTTTAGCTAATATTTTCCAAAATAAGCTCAAATTCCTAACTGAGATGCACGTACCTACACATTTTTTATCATGGAAGAAGATGATTACAACGTTCCCCCAGAGGAGGACCAATGGGATGATGAGGTGGATTCTGATGGTGGCCATAGAATTGAATTCAGTAGTTACCTAGGCTATTTGTCCCGTGATATGTTTGGCATAAAACATTTATGTTGGAAGGAAGTCCCTGCAACAACAAAACAAAATATGTGGGAGGAAATTCTAGTATGCATATGCGGTTATCAATTCGTCGTTTTTGTTGTCGAACTGTGAGTCTGTGATGAACATACATTAGTTGTTATTGCAGTTTCATTATGAGGTGTCCCATGAATATAAGCAAGCGGTCATGAAGCGTCTAGTTGTTCAGCTGCAGGACTTCAAAAGGAAATTGTACAATAATCATGTAAAACCCTTCCTGGAAATACCGGACAAACTAAAAACTTTTCCCAAAAAGTACAAAACGGTAATGGACCAAGAAGAATGAGACAAATACCTTAAGTATGTACTAGAATCGCCTATATTTAAGGTATGGAATACACATTGCTTTTTCTAATTTGTGTTTCGTTCTTATTGTCTATCCCAGCATACTAATGAAATTATTTTTATTTCCCCTGCAAGAAAAATTTGGAGAAGGGAAAAGAGGCAATATCACAATCCAAGTTCCCACACCGGACGGGACGAGGAGGATACTTGGGATTAAAACTAAAATTAGTAAGTCTGTTGTCTTATTTATTATACACTGCACAATAAAACCGGGCATATCAGATACTTCTGTTTTGTATGTCGTGTTGCGTGTCTCATATATGCAGAAACTTATAACGGTATCGGGATGTGTCCTCTTACACCAATCTGTAATTTTGTCACATTAGATGCTTTGGAATAGGTTTTCTGTTTTACATAGTTAATATATGTGCGGATGTAAATCCTTACTTGGTTAAAGAATAGGTATGAGATAGAAATATATTAACACCTAAACAGAACATGAATGCCAGTGTAAATTAGAAAATTGATATTTGGTTACGGATTTTATTATGGGCGTCAGCTGTGAAAAATGGCGCGGCCTTCAGTGAAGTTGGCTTTATTACATTGTTGGAAAAATGACTTTTGTCTGTGTCTTGTTGAGAATTCACATGACAGACGAATTCGCCTTGGATTTAGAATATATATATATATATATATATAATACATTTAATCTCTTGTTGCAGGAAACTCTCTTGCTGCAAGAAACTCCACAGCATGTAAAACCTCATAAGCAACCCGAACCAGTTTTAGATTTTGAGAAGAAATTGGATAGTGATAAACTGAATGAGGAGCACCTAGCAGTCAATCCACATTCGAGGAGTCATGCATGCATTGCAGCCTCTGAAAAGCTTTCTCAGAAGACTTAAAAGGTGCAGAGAAGGTTATATGCACCAACTGTGCAGAAGGCATACCAACTTTCAGATGGGAAACAGAGGAAGACAAGGTTTGGCACGTCGAGAATGTCACAACCTGACCCATTGCATGCAGAGACACCACCATCAAAAAAGTTGAAGAAAAACTGATGATTTTTGGATAAATGCTCTTTAATTATTTTTTTGCAAATTGTTAGACCAAAGCTCAACATTTTTTACTGTGTTATTAATAATAACATGAATTTTTGGCATATATAAATTTCAGATTTAACCACAATTTATTGCGTCATATCTGAACGGCCTAGAGGCGTCACACGCGTAATACACACGCTTCGAGATTAATTGGCGTGGTTAAACATAACATAAAGACACATTAAGAAGATATAAATTGGCGTGGCTAAATATCATATAAAGCCACACTATATGGCGTGTCTATAGGTTCTCCGATGAAGGGCTCCCAACGTTACATGTGGACGGTCAACGTTACATCTTAACGGTCAATATTGCATCATCTTAAACGAGATCCAATGGTTCCTAATACATCCACGTGGATGAAGGTAATTGTAAATTGGCGTGGAAAAATATCACATATAGCCACGTTATATGGCGTGTCTATAGGTTTTTCAATGAACGGCTCACAACGTTACATGTGGATGGTGTAGGATGCATATAATTTAACGGTCAATATTGCATCATCTAAAATGAGATCCAACGATTCCTAATACGGCCACGTGGATCAAGGTAATTGTAAATTGGCGTGGCTAAATATCACATATAGCCACGCTCTTGGGGCATGTCTATAGGATATCCAGTGAACGACTCACAACGTTACATGTGGACGGTGAAGGATGCATATAATTGAACGGTCAATATTGCATCATCTTAAATGAGATCCAACGATTCCTAATATGGCCACGTGGATCAAGGTAATTGTAAATTGGCGTGGCTAAATATCACATATAGCTACGCTATATGGGGCGTGTCTATAGGATGTCCAATCAACGGCTCACAACATTACACGTGGACGGTGAAGGATGCATGTAATTTAACGGTCAATATTGCATCATCTTAAATGAGATCCAACGATTCCTAATACGGCCACGTGGATCAAGGTAATTGGACATTGGCGTGGCTAAATATCACATATATCCACGCTCAATGGGGCGTGTCTATAGGATATCCAATGAACGGCTCACAACGTTACATGTGGATGGTATTCAACGGCTCCTAATACAGCCACGTGGATGAGGTAAGTGAAATTTACATGGATAAAACATAACATATAACCACGTCAAACCTATATGGCGTGTCTATCGGATAACCAATGGCTACGCCAAAAAGCAATTTGTGTGTCTAAAGTGAACCAAATTGCCACGCCAAAAAGCAATTAGCGTGTCTATAGTGAATCAAATAGCCATGCCAAAAGAAATTTGCGTGTCTATAGTGAACCAAATATCCACGCCAAAACAATAAATCGTGTGTCTATAGAGTACCAGTGCTTAAGTTTTTGGGACACTAAATAGCAACGCCTATATGGCTCTGACGTGTCTATTTCATGCAGAAATAGACACACATGGTAGGCGTGGCTATAAGCTACCTAAAACCACGCCATTTTACCTAAAACCACGCAAGCAGAAGCCACGCCAAGTCCAAACCAAAGTGGCGTGTCAAAACCCCAATGGACACGCCAATTTGGCGTGGCAAAAGGGTCTGTCTGTACTAGTGATATAGTCTTAATCGACGCAGCGAAAAAAACATATTGTGGAATCACAAACGATGAGACGAAGTGTTTGTGATTACTTTTCTATCTTGCCTATCGGAGATATAAATCTCAAGCCAATTATTACAATTGTACTCGTAACGATAGAAACAACAAGATCAGATCACACAACTATAATAAAAGTAGTATCGGTCTGGCTTCACAATCCCAATGAAGTCTTTAAATCGTTAACCTGGTTTTAGAAGAAGAAAACCAAAGGTTAAAGGAGAATCGACTCTAGCTTAGAAAAATAATATCACACGTAAGGTGTGGGGATTAGGTTTCCCAGTTGCTAGAGTTCTCCCTTATATAGTCTTTCAAATCAGGGGTTGCAATCAATGTTATCTTAGTAACAAAGCATTCAATATTCACCTTTAGATGAAAACCTGATTAGATTCAAGCTAATATTTCTCAACCGTTGGATCGAAATCTTAGCTTGTTACACACAAATGAAATGTCCAATTTTTGGTTTATGTAACCGTACCCAAACATTAACATTTGTTGGTTCAACAATAGTTAACCAATGGTTAGCCATATGATCACTTTCATATCAACCATATTCTTCTTCACCATAACCAGTTCAAATGACTCAAATGAACTAGTTAGGGAGTTGTTCAATTGCTTAGATCTTTATGTAACCACACAAGACACAATCGAAGCAAAAACGATTTGATTCACTCAATATAAAGATAAGTTCACAAACATCGTTTTTAGACATAACCTACTCAAGTTCGCGGACTGGGTTCGCGGACTTAAGCTCTTGGAAGGAGTTCACAAACTCCAGCAGAAATTCTCGGGTCGAGAACTTCCGCCAGTTCGCGGACTTGGCTCACGCCACTTCCAGTTTCACTTGATCAAAAAAGTTCGAAAACTTTGGTTCAAGCAATAAGGACTTATACATATATGTGTTTCCACAATAATGCTTATATCCTCCAATGGTATATAGTCTAAACTCTCATTTCAATCATTGAAACATTCTTTGAGGACATTATATAGCTGTTATTCATAGACCATTTTTCGTCAGAGCATTTTCCAAAGTGATTGAAACATAACATGACATTCGTCACTAGGTAAAGATGAATTCGGCTACATCGAAAGCTTACCAACACACATTTAGATAAATAGATAGGCGAGTCTCGGCTCGAAATAGCAAATGTGCATAATGAAATTCTATATACCAAAATGACTTTTGTCTCAAGGGTAGGAGATAAATAGACTTTTGAGTGATAGATAAGTTCAAGTCTCCACATACCTTTTATTCGATGAAGATCCACCAGTTCCTTGAGTAGTCCTTCGTCTTGTATGATGATTGTCATGGAGTTCTTAAGCTCAACGACACTTTCTATCCTAGTCCGAGACCTTTAGCTATGTAGGATAGAAATCAAGACCTATAGTTTTGATCACTAACATTGATAAACATGATTGAGATAGCAACTCATGCGAGTTCGACCGAGCAATGCTCTAACAAAAGTCCACATCTCGCATAATCCTCTCGTTCTCCGCGAGTCCATCTTTCCTTGACAGGCGAACAACCCATCGAGTTGATTCTCACTTCATAATCTTAACTTCTTAGTTAGCAAAGAAGTTATCAACAGTGTAATCAGAAGGAATAATTTCTAGATTAGCATGCGTTGCATTCTTGTATTCTTTAGGATAAAGGGGTCCTAACCCAGCCGCACGATGCGCGAACTCTAATATAATCCTAACAGAGTCCCAATTCAACTGATAAATCGCACACTTAAATTTATCATGCGTTATGATTTTATAAAAAAGAGGAATTCGCGGATCAAGTAGAGAAATAAGGAGACCGACGAGAAGTTGTCCAAGGGAGATGTTGATCTTTTGATCATTCCATTGATCGATTTTAAACCATCTAGGGTTAAGTGTCAAAGTAGGACCTGATAAATGAGGAACGGAAAGTGTAAAACCTTTATCTCGGAATTCAACTTCAAGCTTTTCAAAGTCCTGGACCATTTTCCACCCTGCTTTATGCCCCATTTGATTGTTCTTATAAAATGGGATTATAAATATCAAGTTAATTAAGATGATCAAGAAGGAAAAATGGTGCGAATAATGGGAGATTGAGGCGAAGAAGAGTCAAGAATCAAGATTAAACGGGAAAGTAGCAGCAGGAAGAAAAGAAAAGTTGTAGAGGTTGAAGGAGAAGGAAGAGAGGAATAAGAACCGGAGGTGGGGGGTGGGG
>NC_039365.1:62628047-62644241 GCF_003573695.1 Papaver somniferum
GGGGGGGGGGGGGGGGGGGTTATAAAGGATTTTATTTTCTCCCCACAAAATCCGCTTTTATAAACGCATTAATGAGTGAAGAGATATGAAGCGACAGTTGCAGGGGTTAATCGCAACGTGTCCAAATATAAGGAGATAAGAGGAACACGTGGAGCAGTTAAGTCCGGCATCTCGGATTGTTGTCAGTTAAGGAATATGAAAAGTTGATAGGGTGCGGAAAATAACAAATGAAGATGCGAAGAAATGATTAAAGAACAATTTCTATCATCGCTCTTTCTATAGAAAAGATCGATGAGATAAGTGGCAAAATGTAAGGACAGAATATCGCACACCTCATAATTATGCGAAGAGAAGATATTACATAGGAGCGAACTGATTTCGCACGTAGCATATCCCATATGACAGAATCAATGACGTCATGAAGTCACGAGTAAAGTGTGAAAGCTGTGCGAAATTCAGGAGCTCGTGCGAGAAGATCCAATATAAGTGTGTGAAAACATCGCACGACAAATCCGAAAATAAGGGCTTTATTAGCTAGCCTCCACTATGTAAACTCCTATATATAGGACCAGCCACCATTGTATAGAGAGAGATCTTTTTGGAGAGTTGAGATAGAACTTTAAGAGAGAGAAAGTGGTTTGTTCCCCAAGTTTGGGTTTTATCTTCTTCTTTTGTATTGATTTCTAGACTTAATAAAATTCTTCTAAGTGTTCTTCATCATGATTTCATAACCAAGTTAGTAAATTATCGAAGGGTGTAGTAGTGGGATTTTATACTACTACAAAAATATTACTGCTCATCGCCAGTCCTCAGTATGTATAACTAAGCAGTCATTCAGATTTCAAACATTTATTGTTTATTGATTTTTTTTTCAATGTCCCTTTATAGGTTGCTGGTTTATTTTTACTGGGTGCTGTCAAACTTGAACTGTTATCGTGTTTTTTGTTCTTTCAAAAGCTTAATATGGTCTTTTAACCTGGCATTTTTTGGGGCTACTCAAAAGGATTTAGGAGCCATTGATTTATACCCATACAAGGACACTAGCTAAGGGACACCTTATAGGAATTTGAAGTTACCTTTATGCCCTTCAAGAAAAATCAAAATCTGATTTCAATTTCCTTAATTTCAACTCTTCTTATTCAATTCATCTTGGTGGAATTTTAGCAAGAAATAAAGAGATTGTTGCTGAAAGTGACGAAGAACGCGACGGACGCGAAGCCGCGGATGTAGTTGGTGGCGGCGAATCTGATAGCCAAACACTCCGACAACTTCAAATGGCCCCAATTAGATAAGATTCTATCATTTTTTGGGTTTATGTCGCTTTAATTCGATGAACTGAAAAAGAAAATTCTACGGTTTTCTGTTTTTTCCCAGATTCGGGAGATATGCATGATTTTTAACACCCGAATGTAGTCGTGTTCTTCATTTCTCAAGAACATCGACAGTATTCGGGAGATAAAGTTATAGATTGACTTCCGTATATTGTTGGTCATATCTTCCTGTGAATAAAATGGATATAATCGGTAGATTAATTTTTTTTTTAGACTTCCGAATATATATATATATATATATATTATTGAAAAGTTCTCAAAATTGTGATTAGGAAAAATCCCATTTGGGGCCAGTATATATTCGGAAGAGAATATAATATTCTATTCTTCCGATTGTAAAATGTTGAAACCCAAATAGTTTTGGGGCTTTATATCATTCGGTAGCAAATATTCTTAATATATTCCGATTAGCCAACATACATTCGGAAGTTTATGCAAATGCATTATCTTCCGATTATTACAAGTTCAAAACTAGAGAAATTTTGGTTTTTCAAAAATTCTGATTTTTGGGCCATTGTACATTCGGAAGTTTATGCAAATGCAATATCTTCCGAATATGTTTGTTGCATAACAAACCATGTGATAACTCTAGGTGGTTCCAAGAGGCGCAAACCTAAGGATTTTTAAAGGTTAGCCAACATACATTGGGAAGTTTATGCAAATGCAATATCTTCCGATTATTACAAGTTCAAAACTAGAGAAATTTTGGTTTTTCAAAAATTCTGATTTTTGGGCCATTGTACATTCGGAAGTTTATGTAATGCAATATCTTCTGAATATGCTTATTGCATAACAAACCATGCCATGGCTCTAGGTAGTTCCAAGAGGCGCAAACCTAAGGATTTTTGAAAGTTAGCCAACATACATTCGGAAGTTTATGCGAATGCAATATCTTCCGATTATTACAAGTTCAAAACCAGAAAATTTTTGGTTTTTCAAAAATTCTGATTTTTGGGCCATCGTATATTCGACAGTTTATGCAAATGACATATCTTCCGAATATGACTGTGGCGGATCCTACCATGCCATGGCTCTAGGTGGTTTCAATGGCCATTTTAGAAGGTTAGGCAACATACATTCGGGAGTTTATGTAAATTATACTTCCTCCGATTATTACAAGTTCAAAATTTGATAAATCTTCGTTTTTCTAAAATTCTGATTTTTGGGCCATCATATATTCAGGAGTATATTCAAATGATATATCTTCCGAATATGACTGTGGTTGATCCTACCATGACATGGCTATAACTCAAAAATCAAAAGAAATGAAAAATGAAACAAAATTCATTCAAATACTACACCCACTATATTCGGACTCATGCTTCTTATCTTGTCTACCGAATGCATTCAGAGGATAAAAACAATATATTATTTACCGAATATTTAAGGACAATTTTGCCATTATGAATTACACGGGATAAGGGATGGCTACATTTTATGTTTGGGTGACCTTTTTTGTTTTATTGTTGGCCCCTAAAATCTTCCGGCTTTTTAAAACGCTTGAGTGAGTAGGGTATGCGATGAGTGCTTCGAAAGATACCGCTGCTTATTGCCGGTCCTCGAATGCCTTATCGATTGTGTTCTAAGAAATGTTTTGTCTTTTTGGCTTTTCTGTTTTGATACTTGTTGCCAGGTCCTTATGCTATGATTATAGGTTCATGCACGAAAGATTGTTTATTGAGCTCGACTGATCGAGCTTAGCTATTCCAATTGTTTTGAGAACCAAAATGAAAAGTTTGAAATTTTCAACTCAAATAACACGTGTGTTAGCACGTGCCCTCTACTAGTGGTGAATAATATTAAGTCAAACTTTAGTTCCAACAACTGAACTAGTTCAGCTTTTATTCTTGCTGAAGCCTGAACTTATCCTGGAGTCCTGGACATTCACATTTCGCAACATACTCGTTACTTGCTGTCACAAAAAGAGAGGAGAAGACCGGGTCATCAAAAATATCTTGGAGACGTGGCCAATTTAGTCCGACATTTTTAGGGACGATACCAAAAGAATTAGGGGCGACATAAAATGACAAAAAAAGATCACCCAAACCTAAAATCAAGCCACGCTTTATCAATTTTTTTCGAAATGGCTAAAATGCGCTCCATAATCGGTAGATAATACTACAATCGGTAGTTTATATTGATGTATGTTGGTTTGCGTCACGAAAATTATAATCGGTAGTTAAAATGGAAATTTCGTGATGTTAATTTTCTACCGATTATGGTAGCATCCTCAAATTCAAATTTTCAAAAACCAATGGAATTTTGAATTTCTCTATTTGCACAATCGGTAGTTTCATGATGTTTATTGCCTACCAATTGTACAATCGGTAGTTTCATGATGTTTATTGCCTCCCGATTATGGCAGTAACCCCAAATTCGAAATTTTCAAAAACCAATAGGAATTTTGGATTTCTTTGTTTTCATAATCGGTAGTTTCATGATGTTTATTGCCTTCCGATTGTACAATCGGTAGTTTCATGATGTTTATTGCCTCCCGATTATGCTAGTAGTCCCAAATTCGAAAATTTCAAAAACCAATAGGAATTTTAGATTTCTTTGTTTTCATAACCGGTAGTTTCATGATGTTTATTGTCTATCATTGTACAATCGGTAGTTTGATGATGTTTATTGCCTCCCGATTATGGTAGTAGCTCCAAATTCGAAAATTTCAAAAACCAATAGGAATTTTGGATTTCTTTGTTTTCACAATGGGTAGTTTCATGATGTTTATTGCCTGCCGATTATGATAGTAGCCCCAAATTTAATTATTTCAAAACAAAGCTAGGAAGAGAAAAACATTGTCGCAATCGGTAGATAATTTTTTTCCTTCTACACTACGGATTATGAAGAGACATATAAGTATTTTCAATTTATTTTTGTCATTTTGTGTTGCCCCTAATTCTTTTGGGGTCGCCCCTGAAAATACCAGACAATTTAGGGTTTGGACCACATAAACCTCTAAGATAGTCTGATCAAAAAAAAAAAGGAAAAAGAAAACCTAGACAATTTAGGGTTTGGACCACATAAACCTCTAAGATAGTCTGATCAAAAAAAAAAAAGGAAAAAGAAAACCTCTAAGATAGTTATCGTCTTCCTCATTCGGAAGTTTGTTTCCTCATGGGGATTTTCCTTATTCCTGCACTAAAACGAAGGTGAGAGAAAAATCCAACGAATTATTCTTTACTTTTAACATCTATTTTCTTCTATTGAAGTTGTCAATATTAAATTTGATGGGTGTTTAACTATTAGTGATTGCAACAATGAGAGAGATTGTAATTGAAATGAAGAAGTTGTTTTTCTTTTGTAATTGAGTTAAGGTTTCATTATCTCTGATCTTTGTGAAATGGTGTGGGTTTGGCGTAGTGATAAGAAGTGCAAAAATAACAACATATAAAGGAATCATATTACACGTTCCGTTCCCCCAACCAAACACGCCATAAGAGTTCAGAGTGACAATGGCACGTATTGGTTTCAGTTTCAGAACCAGCCGACATCTGTTAATTCGATCATCATCACTTTCTTCACCTTCTCAATCTCAATAGTTTCTCCGCCAGGTTTGATTTTCCATCTCGTTAATTTCTCTCTCGCAAACACACAAACACAACTATTAGTAGTAAGATCAAGGTGTCTGTTATCTTATAATAACTTCCCGATCTCATACTTATCTTATTATTTAGGGTTTTTCGGAATAATTTTTTATTCAGTTATCAGTTCATAGTTAATGAATCTTTTTGTTCTGTAAGTGAATGTTTATCAAGAGAAAATATGTTTTGATTTTGTGAAACTATCTCTATTATGGAAACATATTATTATTATTTATTTATTTTTGACCTAGAAAAGAATGTTTGTTATTTGTTTAGAATTCTTAATAAAATTGGGAGTTGCTGATAACCTTCAATCTCTGATAAATATTCCACGATGTTTACTCTATCTCTGTGGGATTTTAATGGCCAGATGAGCATGGCCACACAAAGCGCTGTCTCTACGCTTAGCGATCCTGGTCTCTTAAGAAGCCAAGGACTTATAGGAGGGAAATGGGTTCAAGCATATGATGGAAAGACCATACAGGTTTAACATCTACTTTTTCTATCCAATTTATCTTGTTTTTTTTTTCTTCATTTTTTCTTTTGTTTGACCAGTTTTAGCTGCTACCTTTAGTAATTTTAAGTTCTAACATTTATAATTGCAGACAGTAGTAGTCCTATCCTGTTTTTTTTTGCCTTTCCAGTATGATACATATTATGTCTTTTAAACCCTTTTAAAATTGACATACCACAAAGATTAGAAGTTACACCTTTTTTTTTATTTGTAGTTTTTTGTTTTTTTCTTTTTAGAGAAGGAATTTTTATGGAAATGTAGATCCAATGACTTAGCACCAACTACCAAGTATCTGCTTCAAAAAAAAACAAAAAAAAAACAAACAAACCAAGTTTCATGCAATAACTATTTTAGTTAGAAGGTAACGCTGTTTGAACCTATATACTGATTGGATTATGTGTACACAATTAATGGTCCATATTGTTTAGGACAATGATTAACTCGACCTGTCAATGACATAGTCGCATTGTATGATCTCTACATCACCTTCATCATTTCCCCTCAAAAGTACGAACCTCCTATGGACAGTTTCACATTCTTTATAGTTTCTTGAATAGTTGAATTCTGTTGCTGGATGTTGCTTAGAAATTGAAGAGGTTTCCTGTGATGACAGGTAAACAACCCCGCCACAGGAGAGGTGATAACAAATGTCCCATGCATGGGTAGGAAGGAGACAACCGATGCAATATCGTCAGCCTCTGAAGCTTTTAAAAGTATGTAGTTTTGTATCCTGCAACCTAACTTGTCATAGTGTTGGTGATATAATTTCTTGTTGCTGTCTGGAGAAAATCTCGTTGAAAGTTCTTTTTTACGTTCTTTTTAGGAATTTCTAACTACTTTTCATCTTAGGACCTAAAGGTGACACAGTGGTTTTTCTTTTTTGTTGTGTTGTTGCACATATGAGACCGACTTATATGTGTTGGCCCATTGTCCCCTTAAATTCGAAAGGTAAAGAAACTGAACCTGCCAACGAAGTTTTGCTAAATCTGGTGGTACAATAAGCGTGTCAGTTGCAGATAGTAAATTTTCTTAAGGTACCACATGGACCCTTGGTAATTTTAGCTTAAATAACCTGCCATAAAAATCAATTAGATTGTTAAGGTTGAAGGGCATTTGATTGGATGATTTATGTTACCACATGAAAGATAAATGCTACACTATGCTCGTCTTCGTGAAATTCATGTAATTGTTTTTGGTTCTGTGATCATTTGCATAACAATGTCTATAGCAGCTAAAGATTGAACAAATAATTCCTGGAAAAGAACTTTCTGAGTTCCTGATGGAAAGAGATTTTGGCACTTAGCTAAAGAAATTTTTGTTACAGACAATATAGAAAAACCAACATATTAAATATATATAGATATATATTGCATAACCATATCATATATTTTCTCTTACAGCTTGGAGCAAGCTTACTGCAAACGAACGGAGCAAATGCCTGCGCAAATGGTACAGCATACCTGTGATCTTGAAGAAGTCTTTCTGTATTGCTCTGCTTATAAATTGTGTTTCGTCTTACAGTGTTTGGAATATTATTAAGTAGACACTTAAAGTTCACTTCCCAATGCAAGATATAGTTACCAATAAAAGGAAGCTTTTGGTGTATGCAAAGAAAAGATATTATGGGGGGTCTCTAGCCATTATTAGATGTGGAGTTCTTTTAAGTTTTATGTATACTAGCGGTAGGCCCACTCAGCACCATGATCGGACATATTTGTAGTTCGACACTTCCTTAGTTAGCATATTAATTCCGACAAGGCACGTGAGCCATATCTTGGAGAGGCCCCGACTCGCTGCGGCTACATATCCAATTCCACGTTGTACATCTCGTACCAAACAACATAGCATAAAAAGATCTCCCTTATTATTTACTTGGGACTACTTGATATTGCTAGAATTATCTAGCAGATGTAGGGTTTGTTGAAACTTAGTTCCAGTGAGAACTTAGTCTAGATATAAAATAGCCCATGAGGGTCAGTTATGCCTGGCCTATAAATGATTTGATTGTCATTTATATTGCAATCAATTAAGAGAAGAATTATCTAGTGTCTTCTTCGTTGTACAGTATACATCATCAAAACAGTTGTCATTGCAAATATTGATGCTTTCCTTTCTAATTTCTAATTCAACAAACTAACACATTAGAAGCTTCAGTGTTTTGCTTACTAAGGAAATCCAGTGTATTCCTGAGAGTATGGGCTTTTAAAATATGCCTGATTTTAGCAAGTAGCACCCTTTGTAGTTGGAGCTACTTGTCATTTCCAAATCTTGTAATACTTCTGTTAAGTGCTACTTTATTTCCTGATTACAAACGTTAGAGTGGCCAATATTTTGTGATTGCCAACTTACATGATAGCTTAGTTATATTTGTTGCCAATTTTCATATTACCAAGTTAATGTGGCCCATGCACCATTATGTAATATGAAAATACATTTTTTCGGTGATGCCTTTAAATCTAATTTGACTGTCTCTTACACATGGCACGTGTGTTTCATACACATTTGAAGGTACGATTTGCTGATTGCTCACAAAGAAGTTCTTGGAAAACTCATAACGTTGGAGCAAGGAAAACCTTTAAAGGAAGCTATTGGAGAGGTATCCAAATCTATGCATTGCTTTAAGTAGTGCTAGAAATAAGTTTAAACTTATGTAATTCTTTGGTTCTTTTACAGGTAACCTATGGGGCTAATTTCATTGATTTCTATGCTGAGGAAGCCAAACGTATATATGGGGATATAATACCAGCCACTCTAACTGATCGTAGATTATTTGTTATAAAACAGGTAAGCACAATATGCTATCTCCCGTTTTCTAGTATATAAAGGCATGCACTCATGTGCGAGTGCAATGATGTAACGTGGATCCACAATTGTGCATATGTAATACGAGTGATGTTAATGCGTAAATATACATCTACATATAGTCTTAGAATTGACTAAAGCAAAATCTGTTGTTCTTGGTATCCTCTAGGACCTGTCTAATAGTTAAAGGCCACCTAAAGTTTTCGGATCTCCAATCTTTAGGCTGCATTACTTCCAGTTGACTACGGCGGATATGTTTGTCTTGCGATCAAGAGTAGTGTAGTGGTAAAATACATGAAGCAGTCTGTTTCTCAATATTCATGTTGTTTGTTTTCATATATCACTTTTGTTGTTCTTTTATCGGTCCATATAAAGTCCCACCATCTCTTACATCTAATATTTATTCTTGTCGGGCAGCTGAATTTTGGGCACTGATATTCAATGAGTTTCCATTACATACCCATTGAAACATTAATTAGCACTAATTTCTTAGTGGTAAAGCTCATACATTAAAAAAAAGAAGAAGGTGTTTTTCAGAAATTTTCTCCATATACAGTTTGTTAGCTGGTTTTGATGTTAGCTTTTAGACTCTATTCTTGCAGAGGTGCAGTTCGTAAGGAATTAGTATTTCCGACTTACTCATCTCTCTCTCTCTTTCTCTTTCTCTCTTGTGATTCTTGCAGCCCGTAGGTGTTGTAGGAGCAATTACACCCTGGAATTTTCTTTTGGCCATGATCACTCGAAAGGTATGTCTGTTTAATCACTAAGGAACCTTGCTGCTATCTGCTCCTCACATGCTTGTGTTTAAGGCCACAGTTCTATCTCTATCCTTGGCAGGTTGGCCCAGCTCTTGCATGTGGTTGTACAGTTGTTATTAAGCCCTCTGAACTGACACCATTGACAGCATTAGCAGCAGTTGAGCTCTCCATTCAAGCTGGAATACCGCCGGTACCTTTTACTCGTATACTTTTTAAAGTTTGCTTAGTAGATCATTTCAGCAGTGTACTAGAAACCCTTTTCAGTCCTGTGGAAATAACTTTGATACGTGATTTTTGTATCATGGACATATAAGACTAAGATGATATTCAAATGTTGAAGAAAACAAGATAGAAGAAATAGATAATGATGAGAAGAAGCCTCGATAAATCTCCTTACTGGCTTAAGTTTTTATTGGCGGAGTAAAGTAGAGTACTGTTGGTCAATGTGATGCTGAAAATTATTTATATGTCATATATCAAACAAGTATGGTGTTAGTCACACTAAGGAACTTCCTGGTAATATCAGGTAATTTTCCGCGAAGGCAACGTTGTCTTAACATGAGCAAGAAATTATCATGATAGTTCACTCCTTTGGCTGCTCATTTTTGAAGTCACGTTATATCTGCTAGTATAGCACTCAATTCGTCTTTGATGGTTAATTGTGCCAGGCTTTATGCGAAAAGTGTTTCCAGTATTTTTCTTAACTATGTACCGGTTTACTAGGATGCAAGGGAACATTTTGACCATGTTTTAATAAAGTCGGATAAATAGTTGGTTTTCCTTCTGTATATAATCTAACTTAGTTTGTTACCATTGGATTGATTATGGGTATATGATTCAACTGATTTTTTCTGGAATTCTTTGTTTTGCTATATTAGGGTGCTGTTAATGTGGTTATGGGGAATGCTTCGGAAATCGGAGACACTCTCTTAGAAAGTTCACAGGTTTGATACACTTAGCAAACTAAATTATTCACTATATTTAAACATTGTGTTGCAGCAAATGTTAAAAAATTAGAAACTGAGATGGTCAGTAATCTGCACTGTAGGTAAGGAAGATCACGTTCACCGGATCAATGGCTGTTGGGAAAAAACTGATGGCAGGTGCTGCACAAACTGTGAAAAAGGTATGTGACAAATATTGAAAGTTCCACCTGGTTGCGTGAAAAGTCATCATACATCAAGGTTTCACATGTTAGCTTCTGTTCTACGCTTGATTAAAACTATATCCTGTGGTCAAATCGTACTTATTTATTCAAAATATTAATTGATAAAATGCTAGTGGCAGATACCAAGAATAACTGAGAACTATTTAAGAAGTACATTTCACAGTATATAGGCTATTTTTTAAGAACTTGTTTAGTACATTTCACAGTCTCTCTTGAAATTCTCGACTTGGTGTTCTAGTGTGTAAGAGTTTCATTGTTTTCTCTCTTAGCACTTCTGCTATGTTCTTTTTGGTGCTATTGGATGCTCTATGTTCCAGTTTCTCCTTTTTGCATTTAATAAGAGTCCCATGCTTCCAGTTTTTTTCGAACTATCCAGAATGTAACTAATGGACTTCTTTTAGCTTTCATTTATTCTATTCTGCTAGCAAGTTATGGGCTGCTAAAGGATGACGTTCCATTTCATAAATATTGTTCAAGTTTCCATGTTAATGTAAAGATTTTTTTTTCCTTTGTGGATAATGTTCACATTTTTTAATATCAAAATTGCTCCTGATTGAATTAGATAGAATACCATGGTATCTGGTTTGCGCCTGAAATGTTTGGAATTGTGGAGTTCTTCCCTTTTCTTTAGGATTCAAATCTGGGTAACAACTGGCAGTTATGCTGTGACATGTGAGTCAAACATTTTTTGGGTATAGCTCATTTGTAATACATCTTAACTCTATTTGTCATTGCTAATACAATAATTCTGTTTAGCCAACTGGTCAAACCCACTCTTCAAACCCACTGCGTATGTGGCGCTTACGTGGGCTGACTTTCGATTGATTTGATATCTTCCGTGTTTTTTCTTTTTCCTTTTTTCTTTTGTTTTTTGATCCCTATCTCACCATGAAGCCATAAACTCGCTCTAAGGAAGAAAAACGTTTGAGAAGGAGAAACCCAAAGCAATATCCAACAGAGGGCTGGACAGATGGAAGAAATCAGAAACCAAAAACTTGCTGTCATTCAGGTTCAAAAATACTAAACCCTAATCTCAATTTTAACTCTAGGTTTTTCAATTTTTGTATTCTTCGTTCTTCGTTTCGTCCAATTTCATGTTGAAAAAAGTAGTTCAAAACAAAATATTTTCTTATCTCTCTCTACCCGGTTTGTAATTCCCATCGGTTCATTTCAAATGCTTATATGGGTTTGTGAGAATTTGATTCAATGCGTGTTCAGTGATAGTAATAAGCTTAATTTCTCATTGGTTTGGAACTTGATTGTGGTTCTGTTTATCATTATTTGTGGTACTTCAATGTGTCAAAAGTACTTACTGAATAGCCATTGTGTATTTCTCAAAAGTCTTTCTCCTGATGGAGTTATATCAGAAAGAAGTATTCAGTCCTAAAGACAGGTCCTAGAGGAAACATAAAACATGTCTCTATAGGTTAGATTTTGGAAATACATAATTTCTACTTGTACTTTAGCGGTGTTTTCACATTTCATTTTGAATTCATACTTGCTGTTGGTTATCAAATATAGTTAAGACTACTTGGGTGTATGAAAATTAATCAACTTTTGTGGATAGAATAAAAAGAGTCATTTCTTGGTGATTTTTGCGAAGTTCTGTTTTAATTAATGTTAGTTGTACTATGGTGGTACTAAGCATTTTTCTTTATCAACAGGCTAGTCCGTCGACAATTGATGGGAATTTGGCATTTTTGATATGTGGTTGGTGATTTTGTTGTTTATGGTTGTTTTTACGTGTGGGGGTAATTGGTGGTGTTCTTGTTTGTTGTTTATGGCTTATGGCCATCATCTTGAGTAAATTAAAGTTAGCTCTTACATCCCATTGTAGACTCAAGACTTAAATTTTAATTATTTAAGAACATCTATTTACAGGTGCACAATGGTTGTAGGATCCCCCGTATGGAATCAGGTGCAGACATGTTCAGAGGACAAGACTGTTATGCTTACAACCACAACCTCTCTGTACCACCGCCAGCCACAGAAATGGCTCACGCAACCACTGTAGCTGCTAGTATGCTCCTATCAGGTTCAACCATGAGCAACAACAGAGAACCAGCTCTCTCAGCAAACAGTCTTTTCTTTTCATCATCAGCAACTTCTTTATTCCTATCCGTCTCTGCACCATCAAACTGCACACCAGTTGGTTTGTTAAAGCTTTAATCTTTTCGTGGCTTAAAGTCTGTTATCCTACAATTGCAATGCACTTCAGCGACTGGATAATCATTCCGAATGGCAGCCACCTTAGAACTTGCATGTATTACTTGTACCTTGTACAGTTTTTCTTTGTAATAGAAAATGGAAACTTCAAATACCCATTGTTGTAAGACATATCATATGTATAAAATATTTAATCCGCAATATGAAAGTTATGATGTTTCTGATTATGCTTAAGAATTTTCTTGTTTTAGGTGGTATGATGCTTTTAGGGTGCGAGCAATATTAAACAATTGGAAACATAACCATAATAAGTTTCACCTATTCTAATAACCAAAGGAAGCAGAACCATAGAAGTACTTCGATGATGATGCATTAGTTACAAAAATGCAGCAATGATTTTGCAGTAGTTACAGGAATGCGATTCGACTGATTCCTAATGGATTAACGGGTCACGCTGTTCCCATCTTTAACCAAGTCATGTTTGATCTTTAACAAGGGCTTGTACAACTTACCTAGTGGTAGTTTTTGTTCCTCGATGGTTTCAAGTACTTCTTTAAATTTTCTTCTATGGCACTGGTGGTAGCAGAGACTTTTCTTTTCTTCACCACCTGTTTTCGAAATCAAAAATAGGAAACAAAAAGAAAATATATATATCCACGTCAAAAAAAAAAGAAGAGAAAAACTGAAAAAAGGAAAAAATTAAGCCACATCGGCAGTGGGTTTGATGGTGGGTTTCATTAGGGAAAAAATATTGTTTGGTCCTTTTTTAGGTGGTCCCATGTATGTTTAGTCCTTTGGGAAAACGCCTTTACTGTTTGGTACATAATTATTTAAAAGTATTAAATGGACAAAAGTACCCTTCCGTGTTAATTTCTACTTATTTTTTTTGTAGCAGTTCATTCTTCAAAATGAACTCCTGTTAATTTCTACTTATTTTTTCAGAAATCACCTAAAAAAACCAGAGTTCATTCCAGAAATGAACTCCATATAAAAATCTAAAAAAAGCAGAGTTCATTCCAGAAATGAACTCCATATAAAAATCTAAAAAAAGCAGAGTTCATTCCAGAAATGAACTCCATATAAAAAGCTAAAAAAACAGAGTTCATTCCAGAAATGAACTCCATATAAAAAGCTAAAAAAACAGAGTTCATTCCAGAAATGAAATCCTGATAAAAAATCTTCCGTTGTCTTCAACAACAGCAGCAAACATCATAGTCTTCAAAACAGCACCAACAATATCGTATTTATCATGTTCATCATCTTCAACAACAATATCAAACAGTAGAGACGAAAAAAGAGACACAAAAACTACATCTTCTTCAAAAACTAAATCATCATCATCGTCTTTGGCATCAACAACATCATCTTCATCATCTTCATCGTATTTATCATCTTCCTCATCTTCAACAGCAGCAGAAAATCAACGAAAAACGAAAAAGAAACGCAAAAACTTTATCATCATCATCTTCTTTATCGTCTTCATCATCATCAATAATAGCATTAGCAAAGAAAAAAGAGCCCAAAAACATTGTCGTTCATCATCATCTTCATCTTCTTCATCATGAGCAGAGAAAAAAAATGGGGTGAAGAAAAAACTAGATCTGGAAATAAAGAAGAGAGAGAATGTAAATCTGAAAATAAAGAAGAGAGAGAAAGTGAATCTGAAAATAAGATATTTTCTTCTCTTTTTTTGTGTATATATATGGACCCAAAAGGGTATTTCTGCCACTACAAGATGACAATTACATCATCCATGACGTCACCCTAGGATCAAATCATTATTTCTAAGACCAAACTATAATATATATTTCCAAAAAGGATCAAACAAACAGTTGACTAGGTCAACTGGACTAGACTCCCTCTAATATATTATTTGTAGGACCTATTGGTATTTCCTACTTTCATTAGTGGGTTGAATAGAATTATTATTGCTAATATGAGTTCCACTTTACAAATTTATCAAGTTTTCTGGTTTTAATGCTTCTCTTGAGGCATGCCTTTACCCACTGAAAATCGAAGAGTAAGATGCGTTGGTTGCATGAAAACGATATCAGGGTGATCATTGATTTGTGTCATATTCAACAAACATATGTTATATGAAGGATGCCATCAACTATTAAGAGTGAGATGTCCTTGATTTGGACAATACAGTACAACTGTTTTGGGTCTTAACTGAATCAATGTGAATGATAATAACTGTATTATCAATCAAAAGAAGAAAAAAAAATCTCCGCTCTCGAAAATTCTAACTTATGTGTGGATCTTGTGTTTATAGGTGTCCTTGGAACTTGGTGGAAATGCACCCTGTATAGTCTTTGTATTCCTTAGTCAATATAAGGTTAAGTTCACAAACATCGTTTTTAGACATAACCTACTCAAGTTCGCGGACTGGGTTCGCGGACTTAAGCTCTTGGAAGGAGTTCACAAACTCCAGCAGAAATTCTCGGGTCGAGAACTTCCGCCAGTTCGCGGACTTGGCTCACGCCACTTCCAGTTTCACTTGATCAACAAAGTTCGAAAACTTTGGTTCAAGCAATAAGGACTTATACATATATGTGTTTCCACAACAATGCTTATATCCTCCAATGGTTATATAGTCTAAACTCTCATTTCAATCATTGAAACATTCTCAGAGCACATTATATAGATGTTATTCACAGACCATTTTTCGTCAGAGCAGTTTCCAAAGTGATTGAAACATTACATGACTTTCATCACTAGGTAAAGATGAATCCGGCTAAATCGAAAGCTTACCAACACACATTTAGAGAAATAGATAGGCGAGTTAAGCTCGGCTCGAAATAGCAAATATGCATAATGAAATTCTATATACCAAAATGACTTTTGTCTCAAGAGTAGGAGATAAATAGACTTTTGAGTGATAGATAAGTTCAAGTCTCCACATACCTTTTAGTCGATGAAGATCCACCAGTTCCTTGAGTAGTCCTTCGTCCTGTATGATGATTGCCATGGAGTTCTTAAGCTCAACGACACTTTCTATCCTAGTCCGAGACTTTTAGCTATGTAGGATAGAAATCAAGACTTATAGTTTTGATCACTAACATTGACAAACATGATTGAGATAGCAACTCATGCGAGTTCGACCGAGCAATGCTCTAACAAAAGTCCACATCTCGCATAATCCTATCGTTCTCCGCGAGTCCATTTTTCCTTGACAGGCGAACAACCCATCGAGTTGATTCTCACTTCATAATCTTAACTTCTTAGTTAACAAAGAAGTTCTCAACAGTGTAATCAGAAGGAATAATTTCTAGATTAGCATGCATTGCATTCTTGTATTCTTTAGGATAAAGGGGTCCTAACCCAGCCGCACGACGCGCGAACTCCAATATAATCCTAATAGAGTCCCAATTCAACTGATAAATCGCACGCTTAAAATTATCATGCGTTATGATTTTATAAAAAAAAAGGAATTCGCGGATCAAGTAGAGGAATAAGGAGACCGGCGAGAAGTTGTCCAAGGGAGATGATGATCTTTTGATCATTCCATTGATCAATTTTAAACCATCTAGGGTTAAGTGTCAAAGTAGGACCTGATAAAGGAGGAGCAGAAAGTGTAAAACCTTTATCTCGGAATTCAACTTCAAGCTTTTCAAAGTCCGACCATTTTCCACCCTGCTTTGTGCCCCATTTGATTGTTCTTATAGAATGGGATTATAAATATCAAGTTAATTAAGATGATCAAGAAGGCGAAATGATGCGAATAATGGGAGATTGAGGCGAAGAAGAGTCAAGAATCAAGATTAAACGGGAAAGTATCAGCAGGAAGAAAAGAAAAGTTGTAGAGGTTGAAGGAGAAGGAAGAGAGTAAAAAGAGAGGAATAAGAACCGGCGGGGAGGGGGGGGGGGT
>NC_039365.1:65402701-65429347 GCF_003573695.1 Papaver somniferum
ATTTCACCCTAGCAAAGGTAACAACTTGAATCGTGTGCCCCACCAAATCACTTGAAACAAAAGAAAACTAAAAATAGAAAGTGAAAAGGACTCGACAAGATATGGCGAAACTATCATGTTAATTCTAACACCTGAGCTCTGTGCTTTTATGAATAGACTCTATAGATGTTTCCATCTAGTCAGATTGGTTCCTCAACTCCTAAAACAAAAATGTTTCCATCCACTTAGATTGGTTAGTGTTATCCTTAATAGGCGTAAATTTCTAGGCTCTGGAGTTTATTTATTGCAACTAAAAAGTTTCTCCCATACCCCCAAACTTAAATCTAACATTGTCCTCAATGTTCTAAAGATAAAATTAAAAACATGAACAAGGAGAAACGGTTACTATTTGAAGTAAAAGTGTTAAGGAAGGATATTACCGTGTTGCGTGAGATTGGGTTACCTCCCAAGAAGTGCTAAGTTTAAAGTCTTCAGCCAGACTAAGAAAGGCTTAATCTCCTCGAATCATATAGCAATAGCCGAAATAATTGTGGGTTATCGAAACCAAATAGAGCTATCACAAGTAAAAGGAATCTGCAACAAGCTAAGAAAATGAACATGTACTGCATACCCTTATCTAGTTTCCTGATTAAGATACCTATGTACCATTGTGGTTCAGGTTCAGGTTCTATGAAAGGATCTTGATAGAAAATTTTCATTGGATGCACTTCCTCATAGCTAAGATCCAACAGTTCAGGTTTAAAAGTATGGAAAAACTCAATTAAAAATAATAACAACCTGAATAAACGGGGATCCTTAAAGTCAATCAGATTTGACTTACACAGCTGACCACAAAGAGAGTGGTGGTCTTCCTTAAACAGATGTGTCGACCCTAATCTCCTAAAGTAATTAGGTTTAGTCTCAAAACTTAATAATTGACACATCTGAAATTTATATGTTCCCACAATTTGTAGAAAAGTTTTTGGTGGGAAAACAAAGTCAATCTTAGTATTATTGCCTGGGCTAACCTCATCAACCATAGGATGGGTTTCTAACAACTGAGCTTCTTTCTGGACATCATTAGGTTCGGGAAAACGTGTATGAAGATAATCTTGTAAGATGGTTGAGGCACAAATGTCAAGTCCTACAAGAGGGTACTTTCTAAGAGTTAAAGCACACGGAGAATGATAATCACCCCCAAACTTAGAGTTTTCTGTGTCTCTAGAAAGACTAGTCACAACTTCCCTAATTTCTAGGTCATCAGATTCCTGGAAATGGTCAATAGATTCTTCTAAGTTGGGTTCATCCTCACTCATTTCTACGAGTTTATCATCTTCTAAGACTAGTGTTTCTAAATCGCTAGATTCTAAAACAGTATTCTCAGGGTAAACTCTTTCCTCTAAACCATCATCACAATCATATAAAGGATTATCAGAGAAAGGCTCATAAACTAAGGTTTTAATCATAGTTACCTCCTCCGATTCACTGATAGGCACATCAAATAATGGATTATCCAACATACTGCAGGGTAAAGGATCATGAACTACATCGTCTAAAACGGTGGTATCTCTAGTCAAATCCACATCCTTTTGAATAGGTGAATAATTATTAAAATTGTTTGGATTTGTATTAGAAACAACACTATCATTATAAAGCTCAATCGGAGTAACAAATTCTTGATCACTATGCCTACATATTTCATGTTCTTCATCAATACTATCCTCATCATAATCATCACTATAATAACATGAAAAAGATTGAACCTTATCAAAACAAGTAGTGTTACCAATTCTAACCTCGTCCTCTAAATTAGGCAAATATTCACTATTGATATCAAGGGTAGAATTAGAAACCCTATTTTGGAAATTTAGATTATTTCGAGCAGCATTAGCTAACTGTTCATTTTCTGCCTCTAAACGTGCTTTAATTTCACTGAGCGTAACACTTATATGTTCACAAGTCTCATTGAATATCTTACACCGTTGTGTACTCTCTTCTCTTGAACTATCTGCACGTTCATACTCCCTTCGAATTTGTTGGTAGGTTTCTTCTAGAGATTGAACAGGTTTATAAATGTCATAATCAGGACTAGTTTTTAAGTAATTTTCCAAAAACGCATGACTAGTACTATAATATTCCTGATTTTCTTGCTCGTAAGACCAATTCGTGTGTGGATAGTAATTGGGCTCACTATGGTATGAACCGTAACCTTGAAAAGGTTCGCGTTCCCAACTACTATTCCCACCATGGTCATAAAACTGATGATGTCCATATTCAAATTCAGGTCGATACTCATTGTATTGGCTTCTATCATACAAGTTCGACATTCTTAATTGCAAGGGAATTCTACACAACCACAAACAAGGCCGACTCGACTCCACCAAAACAAACCTAAAGATTTCTAGCAAACAAAAAGCATGATGGCTCCACTTAGATTGTTTCTAGACCAGCTTCTATCTTTCGAAAGAGAATTCGTTGCAGTTTGAGCAAACCCCTCTGGAATCAATCCGAGTCAAAGTAAGTTGAATTGAGGCGAGGGAAGCTCAGTGGAGCTTTGATACCCAAGGCCTCACCGCTATCACAAGGCGGCGCAGTCACGCATTCAACTCACAGAAACCATCATGAACTTTGGAGTGTGCTTAAAGATCAACCAATATTTTTCGAACGAGTTTCCTATTAAGCTCGTTACCCTATCAGTCTCGTTCTATTCCAAATTTTAAAGCTTAGGTTCGTGTTCGGTTTCGTTTTCCTAAGGCGGGCAAGAAGAGAACGGTGATGAAATCCGAACCCTTATCTTGTTTAGGCCATGCCTTGCCCTTTACTAGGAAAATAAAGACAGTCCGGTTCGTCCTCAAACAATTATCACCTTAAGGCAGACAGTAACCCGCTTGCAGGAGATTCGCGGGTGTTTCGATTGGACTTACCTCCCGTACCAGACGGGCGAAGAACCGTTGTCGTCGACTCGGGCCACGACTCCTATGCCGTGTACGAACCCGAGGGGCCGAGACGATATAGTAATCGTCGTCCTTCCCTGTACATAGTTTATATAATAATAAATTTTTTTTTTTAATAATAATACCCTTCCGTAGGGTTAAAAAAAAGTCCAATTGTTTAAAGTCCAAAGTCCAAAATAAAAAAAAAAAATTACAGTTTTCCTCACACACTCTAAAAAAAAAATTAAAAATTAAAAATTAAATCCTATGGTTGTCTTTTTTTTCTTCTCTTTTCGCTTTTCGCTTTAAGCTTTTTCCTCTCCAAGTCCTTAGTGCTCCACTTCGAACCTGTAAATCAAAGACAAAAAGACAAAATAAAAAGGAACAAATAATAAAAAAAAAATAAACCTAAAAACTCTACCTAAGCACAAATCCGCGTCGGCGGCGCCATTTTGATTATAGATTTTCTGTGGGGTTGTAGTAATAGTGGTTATAAAATAGGGTTCTTTTCAGACTTGTGAAAGCAGATTTTTTTTTGATTTAATAAAAATTATATACACAAAAATATTAACAATGGTGCAAGAGGTATTGGGGTTTAGGATTCCATCGAATTCATTTCTTAAGGTTCAAATAATGATTCTTTTAACAATTATAGCTCAGTAAATATATAAAATATATTGACTCTTATTTTTGCCAAGATAAATTCTCCAAATATTAGATGTAAATGTTAAGCATGAGGCATCAAATCATCTAAGCTAAGCATGCCGCATCAAATCAAATGACAACTAATTTTTTCAAATCATAATTTCAATTAAAATTAGTGCAAAAGTCATGAGAAGAATTAAATATAATTACCCAAGTGTGAAATAAGGCTTTCTCCATCACCCCAGTGTTGGGGTTTAGCTCCTCATATTAATCATAATCTCAAAATACATGTATTAAGCTCAAAAAGTTGATTAAAGGGAGTAAAACAAGTGAACAGAAAAATTGCAACAGAAATAACTGTTGCAAAGGCACTGTTCACCGTTACAAAAGGAAGAACGATAAAAAGATAAACTGTCGTTGTAGCGTTTTAAGACACACTACGACCCACGAGCCGCTGTCTGTCACTGTTGAAGAACGACTGCTCTGGCTGGTCCGTTCTTCGTGTTCTTCAGGCGTGTTAATGGCAGCAGCAGCAGGTAACTTCTCTGCAACTCCTCCTGCGCCTCTCTGCTCGCCTCCAAACCTCCCCAAACTCTCGACAACCATTCTAGTAGACCCAAAGATCATATTTATACTCAAAGACACGCTGAAATCCCTCGCCATAACTCCAAATAATTCGTCTTTACTCGGCAGTGAATAACATTATTTTTGAATATTTTCTTACCAGATTTAGAATTTCACACGTAAACTTCGATCCTGCACGCTCTAGTAAGCCTTATACATGCCTCATAAGTCATCCAACTCCTCCAAAACACTTCCATGCACAACCAAAACACACAAAACACCGTGTACAGGTCGTGTTCACTCCGTGTAGCTCTGTTTTGAGCTCGAGAATCAAATCGATATTTCCAGCCAATTCCGATCAAATTCGACACCCAAAATATCTTCCTTAGGCTAAATCACATCTTTCTGCCAAAATTCAGCCATTGAATCGACCTACAACTACTTCATTTCTTCGATCGAAAATTCTCCTGAACTGTGAACATTTTCCCGCCAATTTTCAGTTTTCAAATTGTTGAAGAAGGTGCCCCTTATCCTGGACTGGGGTGCGAATAGCAGATGCCTTGGGGGTGACCTGGGGGTGCCCCTTAGTAATTAGGTTACCCCTTATCCAAACTTGGGAGTCCGAATAACACGTGTCCTCCGGGTGCCAAAATCAACTTTTCGAGCCGAATTTTCTTAAAATATTTATTTCCAAAAAAATACCTACAAATACATAAAATAACAAAATTAGTACAAAATCGAGTGCCACAATATATAGTATTGAGAACAAAATAGACACATAAATGTGTCTATCATATAACCTACTCAAGTTCGCAGACTGGGTTCGCGAACTTAAGTTCCCGGATGGAGTTCACAAACTCCAGTAGAAATTATCGGGTTTGAGAACTTCGCCAGTTCGCGGACTGAGTTCGCGAACTTAGCTCACGCACTACTCCGGTTCACTTGATCAACAAAGTTCGCAAACTTTGGTTTAAGGAATAAGGACTTATACATATATGTGTTTCCATAACAATGCTTATATCCTCCAATGGTTATATAATCTAAACTCTCATTTCAATCATTGAAACATTCTCAGAGGACGTTATATAGTTGTTATTCACAAATCATTTTTCGTCAGAGCAATTTTCAAAGTGATGAAGACATAACATGAATTTCGTCACTAGGTAAAGATGAACTTGGCTAAAGCGAAAGCTTACCAACACATATTTCGAGAAATAGATAGGCGAGATAAACTCGGCTCGAAATACCAAATGTGTATAATCTAAGTCTATATAGCAAAACGACTTTTGTCTCAAGATAGGAGATAAATAGACTTTTGAGTGATAGATAAGTTTAAGTCTCCACATACCTTTTAGTCGATGAAGATCCACCAGTTCCTTGAGTAGTCCTTCGTCTTTTATGATGATTGCCATGGAGTTCTTGAGCTACACTTTCTATCCCAGTCCGAGACTTAGCTATCCCAGTCCGAGACTTAGCTATAGTAGACTAGAAATCAAGACTTATAGTTTTGATCACTAACATTGACAAACATGCTTGAGATAGCAAAGCATGCGAGTTCGACCGAGCAATGCTCTAACAATCTCCCCCTTTGTCAATTTTAGTGACAAAACTATCAATACATATGAAATACAAAAAATATATAAATAAACTTTTGTAGATCCTATTCCACATGCCTAATCTTCAACATTACTCGAAATCTTCGTCACTTCCAATGATCCCAAAGGTTGTAAGTTTAGCATTATCGTTGTTGAAAATCCGTAGCTATAACAACGAGAAAACAAGAGTTCTCAATCATTGTTATATAGTGTCATAATATCATTACACAACGTCAAACTTCAATTATATCACAACTTTAACGACAATACTATGGTGATATGTCACTCCCCCTTAGTCAATACTCCATCTCACATGGAAACCACTCCCCCTTATATAATGATCCGAAAACCATATGTATTTGTAGTGTGAATTACATATTAATTCTCCCCCTTTTTTTCAATAAAATTGGCAAAGGTACAAGAACGGGATCCTAATGAAATTTCCGAAAGAGACATTTCATGACCAAAAGAAAGCATATATCATCTTATTTAGATGCAATATAAATCCGAAGCTAAATGCATTCATCAAGGAGTCTATAAAGATACAAGATAACCCCTATAATATTCCACAGCGGCACTCCCCACAAAGATTTGGCAATTAAGCACAAATTCAATTAAGAACTCTCCCCCATAAAATGTCATTCTCGAAAGAACAACAAGAGCGACCTTGATTTCAAAAAGAAAAGAAGGATTATACTAAACGACTTGAAAGAAAATCAACCTATGTAGATGATAAGCATGTATATGCTACATTTTATAACCATATTTATATTATCTATGATACAATATTTTAGTTACTAATAATATTTTAGTGCTTTTGTAGAAAGTACAAGTGAATTCGATCATCCAGCGAATAAACATCAAAATGTGAGACTTAATGGTGTTTGCGACGAAAATGGAAAAATGTGGTTGGCCTGATACTTCCATATATCAGCAACCACAATGATGAAATGTGGTTGTCCTGGTATTTCCATGTATCAGAAACCACAATGATCAATTATGCTGGCATGGTATTTCTATATATCAGCAGCACTTATTATGCTGGCCTGGTATTTCCATGTATCAGCAGCCGGGTTGGCCTGGTATTTCCATGTATCAGCAACCACAATTATGAAATGGGGTTGGCCTGGTATTTCCATATATCAGCAACCACAATGATGAAATAAGGTTGGCCTGGTATTTCCATATATCAGCAACCATAATGAAAAAAATGACAAAATGTAGCTGGCCTAGTATCTCCATATATATCAGCAGCATAAAATTGTTTCATAGGCGAGGCACAAACGCAGCAAATAAATTGAAATCAAAGTGGGGTTGGCACATGCAAACTGAAAATGGGAGTATTTTATCTTTCTTACTTTATTACAAATATATTCCACCGGGAAAGATAATTTATTTTCCATGTGAAGAATTAATTGAGGGATATTTACACGTGAGATTATTTTGGAAATAAAGTAAATCTTTCTTCATTTGGGAGATTTTGGAAATAAGGAGAGATTATTATTTCATTGGAAGAACGAGATGGCAATACTATTTGGGGAAAGATACTGATGACGATATCAACTTGCATGCAAGATATTTTCATAGAATAATTTATTATTCTTTGATTAATGAAAGAAAAGAAAGGGAAGGTTATAAGGAGGGAGGCCGGCTGGAGTTTTGGGAGGCTACACTCCGAACAGAAACCGGAGAAGAGAAAAAGATGCGACGACGTGTTTGAGAGCTCAAGAACAAGGGAAGAAGACGACACCATCGGTTTAATCTTTCCTCTTTTGTCATTATTTTTGAAGGGTTTTAAGAAATCCATGATCATGTCTTGCTAGATTTTCATAACTAGGGTTTATATTGAAACCACATTAAGTATAGGTCAATTGGATTGAGTTATTTGACAAAGACTATTTTGATTTGAATAAATTAATCCCATGATTTTATTTATTAATTTAATGATAAAAATGAGTTGTTGCTTCACCGGTTTTATATAACCTTTCGGCGTAACTTTTAGGCTCATAAATACATTTTTTGTCTCATTATTTGGTAATTCCATGCTTGGGTTAATATCTTTGATGGGTTATGCTTAGAAGAGCCATAAATTATTTTTGAATCAATATTTTAGTTTCGTATAAATTTCTCGCTGATGCAATCTTATGTTTCATGCTTAGATTTAGTCTTTTGATGTGCCATGCTTAGGGTATACCAGTGATATTTGCGATGCTAATACATATAATAGGTGATGTCAATAGAACAGACAATAAATAATTCATGGATTATGTTTTATTTCAGTAACTGAATAGAAGTTGTGGTGGATACTATAAACCCTGGTTACGAATATTTCCTTTGGATTCATTCAATTAGTTTACTTTATTTTTTTCGTTTTTATTATTTTCTAAAAAAACCAAAAACATCTTTATTGGTTAAACGATTAGAGATATTGATTAGGGTATTTCCACCGCTCCTCGTGGGAACGACCCGTACTTGCCTCTGTCTACTAGTTAGACACCGTGTGATTGCGGTTATCACATATAGGGTTCTTCCCGGATCCTATCAATTTTTGGTGCCGCTGCCGGGGAGTGGTTGCATAATACTCTCTGATTGATATCTTGTACATAGTTTATTTTTTTAATTTTTTTAATTTTTTTTCTGTACGTAATTTATTTTTATTTTTCTTTTAGTTTTCTTTTAGTTCTTTTTACGCAGTTTGCTTGGAATTTTCCAGGTACCTTAGTTTGAAGTGCTACCAGCGAAAAGATGCACTCGCAAAGATTTTGCAAGAGCCACTTGGAAGATCCACTAGAGGTTTGCTTAGCTCATTTTGGGTATGATTTTGATGATGATAGTGTTATATGTGAAGTCAATGCCTTATTAGACTCCACACCACTTCTAGACACTAATAAATGGAAACCCAAACTAGAACCTCTAATTTTTTCAGAGTCTCGACTAGTTCTATTAGACGAGAAAGCTCCGACCTTGACCCTTAAGTCATTAAGTTCTGAATTTTTTTGTCTTGATGATATTGATAATGAAACCGTTTTAAATGATAATGGGTCTATGAGTCTTGATATTATTGCTCCATTGAGCTATTGTTCCGCGGATGAATTTGAACCAATATTAGCTGCAGAAATCATTTCAGCTGATTTAGAACCTGATTTAGAGAGTGCTCTGCGAATAGAAATTGTCAAACAATCTGAACCTGTTGTTTATGGGAGTGATGTAATTTGCACTTACAATTTTCTAGTGGGAATGAATTTAAACATCTTTATGGAGGTTTACAGTATTTGCAGGTGCATATTTTCAGCTGACCGGATTAGTTGGGATGATCCTCAACTTTTTAGACTATATATATATATGATTGGATGTCTACTTTGGGGTACCAACCTCACCTTGTTTGAGACTACATGATATTGGCAAGTTGGGAAACAAATACATTTCGCTTCATGGGAGTCAACCCATCAGATTTGTTCCCTCTACTCTATCTCTTATTTTTATTGTTTATTTTTGTATTTCCCATCTTAATTTCTACGTTGGATGACTCAAATACATCGAGGACAATGTAATGTTTAAGTGTGGGGGAGTGGGTAATTATCCATATTTTGGCAGGTTTTCACTTTTCTTAGAATTAAAAAAAAAATCAATTGCATAATATCTCTGTTTTGCTCGAGGACAAGCAAAATATAAGTGTGGGGGTGTTGATAAGCATGTATATGCTACATTTTATACCCATATTTATATTATCTATGATACAATATTTTAGTTACTAATACTATTTTAGTGCTTTTGTAGAAAGTACAAGTGAATTCGATCATCCAGCGAATAAACATCAAAATGTGAGACTTAATGGTGTTTGCGACGAAAATGGAAAAATGTGGTTGGCCTGGTACTTCCATATATCAGCAACCACAATGATGAAATGTGGTTGGCCTGGTATTTCCATGTATCATCAACCACAATGATCAATTATGCTGGCCTGGTATTTCTATATATCAGCAACACTTATTATGCTGGCCTGGTATTTCCATGTATCAGCAGCCGGGTTGGCATGGTATTTCCATGTATCAGCAACCACAATTATGAAATGGGGTTGGCCTGGTATTTCCATATATCAGCAACCACAATGATGAAATGAGGTTGGCCTGGTATTTCCATATATCAGCAACCACAATGAAAAAAATGACAAAATGTAGCTGGCATGGTATCTCCATATATATCAGTAGCATAAAATTGTTTCATAGGCGAGGCACAAACGCAACAAATAAATTGAAATCAAAGTGGGTTTGGCACATGCAAACTGAAAATGGGAGTATTTTATCTTTCTTACTTTATTACAAATATATTCCACCGGGAAAGATAATTTATTTGCCATGTGAAGAATTAATTGAGGAATATTTACACGTGAGATTATTTTGGAAATAAAGTAACTCTTTCTTCATTTGGGAGATTTTGGAAATAAGGAGAGATTATTATTTTATTGGAAGAACGAGATGGCAATACTATTTGGGGAATGATACTGATGACGATATCAACTTGCATGCAAGATATTTTCATAGAATAATTTATTTTGATTCTTTGATTAATGAAAGAAAAGAAAGGGAAGGTTATAAGGAGGGAGGTCGGCTGGAGTTTTGGGAGGCTACACTCCGAACAGAAACCGGAGAAGAGAAAAAGAGGCGATGACGTGTTTGAGATCTCAAGAACAAGGGAAGAAGACGACACCATCGGTTTAATCTTTCCTCTTTTGTCATTATTTTTGAAGGGTTTTAAGAAACCCATGTTCATGTCTTGCTAGATTTTCATAACTAGGGTTTATATTGAAACCACATTAAGTATATGCCAATTGAATTGAGTTATTTGACAAAGACTATTTTGATTTGAATAAATTAATCCCATGATTTTATTTATTAATTTAATGATAAAAATGAGTTGTTGCTTCACCGGTTTTATATAACCTTTCTGCGTAACTTTTAGGTTCATAAATACATTTTTTGTCTCATTATTTGGTAATTCCATGCTTGGGTTAATATCTTTGATGGGTTATGCTTAGAAGAGCCATAAATTATTTGTGAATTAATATTTTAGTTTCGTATAAATTTCTCGCTGATGCAATCTGATGGTTCATGCTTTGATTTAGTCTTTTGATGTGCCATGCTTAGGGTATACCAGTGATATTTGCGATGCTAATACATATAATAGGTGATTTCAATAGAACGGACAATAAATAATTCATGGATTATGTTTCATTTCAGTAACTGAATAGAAGTTGTGGTGGATACTATAAACCCTGGTTACGAATATTTCCTTTGGATTCATTCAATTAGTTTACTTTATTTTCTTCGTTTTTATTATTTTCTAAAAAAACCAAAAACATCTTTATTGGTTAAACGATTAGAGATATTGATTAGGGTATTTCCACCGCTCCTCGTGGGAACGACCCGTACTTGCCTCTGTCTACTAGTTAGACACCGTGGGATTGCGGTTATCACATATAGGGTTCTTCCCGGATCCTATCAGTAGACAAACGCAAACTTGAAGTAAATACATACTGGAGTTCTAACTCAATTGCCCAAAAGATCGAGATAAGCACAGGGACAAGAGTCCTGGAAGCAACTAATGAACCAAAACAACACCAATAGACTGCTGTAAGTGTTGAAATGTAGCAGTGTCTAATGGTTTGGTGAGAATGTCAGCCAATTGTTGTTCTGAAGGCACAAATTCCATATTTATGATAACATTCTCATAAAGGTCTCGAATAAAATGGTATCTTATATCAATGTGCTTTGTTCTTGAGTGCTCAACGGGATTCTCAGTGATTCGAATCGCACTAGAGTTATCACAAAAGATCTTCATTATTCCAGTATCAACTTCATAGTCAGCCAGCATTTGTTTCATCCATAGAAGTTGGGTACAACATGATCCCGTAGCAATATACTCTGCTTCGCATGTAGACATGGATTGTGAATTTTGTTTTTTGCTATGCCAAGCCACAATATTTAGTCCTACATAGTAGAAACCCCCTGATGTACTTAATCTGTCTTCTACACATCCTGCCCAATCAGCATCAGAATAAGCAGAAAGGTCAGTGTTAGTGTCAAAAGTATAGGATAGACCATACCTGACAGTGTGATTGACGTATCATATGATCATTTTTGCATCTGCAAGATGAGATTCCTTAGGAACAGCCTGAAGTCTAACACAACAACCAACACTAAAAGAAATATCAGGTCTAGTAGCTGTAAGATATAAAAGGCTACCAATAATAGATCGATACAATTTTTGATATACTTTTACTCCTTTATCATCTCTATGCAGTTTCCCAGTAGTAGGCATAGGTGTCAGTTTTGGAGAAGACTTATCCAGTCCGAATCTTGTCACAAGATCCCTTGCATATTTTTCTTGGGATAAGTAAATTCCATCCTTATGTTGTTGAATTTGTAATCCCAAGAAGAACTTGAATTCACCAACATTGCTCATTTCAAATTCTTTAGCAAGAGAAACTTAGAAATCCTTTGCAAGCTTCTCAGAAGTTGAACCATATATGATATCATCTACATAGACTTGAGTAATGACAACATCTTTCCCACTCCATTTGGTAAACAAGGTTTTATCAGCTCCGCCTCTTGAAAAACCTTTCCTGATAAGAGAAGTGGTAGGTTTTTCAAACCAGGCTCTAGGTGTTTGTTTTAACCCATACAATGCCTTTTTGATCTTAAGGACATGATCTGGGAAACCACGGTTTTCAAATCCTTTAGGTTGTGCAACATAGACTTCTTCCTTTAAAATTCCGTTTAGGAACGCGGATTTAATATCCATTTGGAAAGGCTTAACCTTGAGAAAAAAAGCATGAGATAATAAAAGTCTAATGGACTCAAAGCGTGCCGCAGGAACAAAGGTTTCGTCAAAGTCGATACCTTCAATTTGTGAATATCCTTGAGCGACAAGTCTGGCTTTATTTCTGACAATTGTGCCAAATTCATCAGACTTGTTCTTGAATATCCATTTCGTACCAACGATATTAACATTGGAGGGACAAGGTACAAGTTCCCATACGTCTTTTCTTTGAAATTGATTTAACACTTCATGCATTTCATTCACCCAAAAGGGATCGCTAAGAGCTTCATCAATATTTCTTGGTTCTACTTATGATAGATAACAACCAAAATTGCAAATATTTTGAAGTTTTCCTCTCGTTTTAGCAGTAAAATCTCTTCCTCCAATAATACTGTTGGGATCATGATTCCTTTGAACCCAGAGGTGTCGTGGAGGGACACGTTCTTGTTCGTCAGGAGTAGCCTGATCAGTGATCTTCTCCTCGTCACTAGAAATATCAGGATCAGTAACAGTTGGAATGACTTCAACTGATTCCGGTATTTCTTTGACTTTCTCAATTGTCTCAGTTGGAGGTAATTCAGCAGGAGGATTTTCATGACGAAAATTACTAATATCATCGATGATAACATTAGCAGATTCCATCATGACCTGGGTTCTGAGATTAAATACTCGAAAACCTTGACTATCAGAAGCATAGCCAAGGAAGATACCTTCATCACTTTTGGTATCAAATTTCCCTCTCTGTTCTCGATCTTTTAGAATGTAGCACTTACTACCAAACACTCTAAGATAGTGCAAGTTGGGTTTTCTATCGTACCACAACTCATAAGGAGTGTTGAGGATTTTAGACCGTAAGTAGACACGGTTGATCAAATAGCATGTTGTAAAGACAACTTCTCCCCAAAACCTTAAAGGTAAGTTCTTGTTATGGAGCATTACCTTGGCCATTTTATGAATATTTCTGTTCTTTCTTTCTGCAAATCCATTATCTTGAGGAGTAATAAGTGGAGCATATTGTTGAATAATTCCCAGTTCATCACAGAATTCAAACACCTTACTGTCCTTGAATTCAGTTCCACAATCGCTTCTAATTTTCTTTAGTTTGCGACCTTGTTCGTTCTGGATTCTATTAACAATAATCTTGAATTCATCAATGGTTTTATTCTTATGAGATAGGAATGCAACCCAACAACCAAAGCATACTTTTTACCAGCAACCGTGGGTTGTTGAATTGGTCCGAAGAGATCCATATGAATTAAATCAAGTGGTGCTTTAGTGAGAATATCTCGAGATGATTCATGGTGAACTTTCGTTTGTTTACCCTTTTGACAGGCACCACATACACCTTCAATCTTTGCATTGATTTTGGGAACGCCTCTAACAAGTTCTTTGTTAATGATCTTAGTTATAAGGCGATAGTTGATGTGACCAAAACGTTCATGCTAAAGATGTGTAGATTCCACCTTAGTCAAATTGCAACAATTGCTGAACTGAGTATCCAAAAGATAACAATTATTTTTACCACGAATTCCCTGAAAAATTACTTTCCCAGTTTTGTCTACAATGTCACATCCATTTGCATTGAAGACAACTCGATGGCCTTTGTCACAAATTTGACTAACAGACAGAAGATTTGCAGTCATACCTTTTACGTAGACTACATCATGGGTTTCAGGTACGCCAGGTAATTTGATTGTTCCCTTTTTGCTTATGTAGCAACAACTCCCATCTTCGAATGTTATTGGTCCGCCTTCATAGTCGACTGAAGAAACAAACCAAGTGAGATCACCTGTCATATGTCTGCTACATCTACTGTCAAGAAACCATTGAAAGGGTGATGTTGATTTTAAAGCAAAATCTCCCATGCTATCAGTACTATTCTGTCTAGGATTTCCTGATAGTTTTGTATGTCTTTTTAGAGAAGCAATGAGTTGTTTAGTTTTCTTGTGAATATTACTTGCAACTTTTAATCTCTTTTGAAAAGACACACAATCATGTTGAAAGTGATTGGAGGAATCACAAAACAAACATGGTCCAACACTTTTTAGTTTGACAGAGCAGTTCTCAATCATATCAGTTTTCACAACATCTAACCGTTGTTTATCACCTGATATATGACCGTTCTTGAGAGAAGAACGACTGAAGTTACTCACATCCATTGAAGGATTTATAATGGGTTTCAAATCCTTAAGTATTGCAATTTACGCAACAAGATCAGAATTGATCCGGATTTGTTCATCCAACCTTTTCTGGAGAACAACCAGTTTATCAGAACTTCTTCTACGTTTGGTTTTTAAACCTGGTAAAGCGTTACAAGAGACTTTATCGTCCATAGAGTCAGATCGCTACAAACACAGACTTGTAAGGTCTTAAACGTGTTTGCCTGCTCTGATACCAATTGAAAAGCGGGGGTCTAACAACCACACCCAATATTTCGCTTAGCAATCGGTATGTACAAACTCCAATATACTTTCTAGAGAAATCTGTGAGTCTTTATCAAATACTAGAGAGATAACTTGGATGGTACCAAAGACCAATATCCAAGTGTCAATCAATTTAAATCAACAACCAAAAGGTCGGATATTCTAATTGATTGAACAATGCACAACCTGTGATATTTCAATTATATAACAAAATATAATGCAGAAAATAAATAACACAGACACCAGAATTTTGTTAACGAGGAAACCGCAAATGCATAAAAACCCCGGGACCTAGTCCAGATTGAACACACATTGTATTAAGCCGCTACAGACACTAGCATACTACAAACTAACTTCGGTCTGGACTGTAGTTGAAACCAAACCAATCTCATATTGATCCAAGGTACAGTTATGATCCTACGTCTCTGATCCCAGCAGGATAATACGTACTTGATTCCCTTAGCTGATCTCACCCACAACTAAGAGTTGCTACGACCCAAAGTCGAAGACTTTAATAAACAAATCTGTATCACACAGAAAAGTCTATGGTAATAGATAAATCCGTCTCCCACGAATATACCTACGAGTTTTGTTCCGTCTTTTGATAAATCAAGGTGAACAGGAACCAATTGATAATCCGGACTTATATTCCCGAAGAACAGCCTAGTATTATCAATCACCTCACAATAGTCTTAATCGACGCAGCGGAAAAAGATATTGTGGAATCACAAACGATGAGACAAATATCTTTGTGATTACTTTTTATCTTGCCTATCAGAGATAGAAATCTCGAGCCAATTATTACAATTGTACTCGTACGATAGAAACAGCAAGATCAGATCACACAACTACGATAAAGTAGTATCGGTCTGGCTTCACAATTCCAATGAAGTTTTTAAGTCGTTAACCCGGTTTGAGAAAAGAAAACCAGAGGTTAAAGGAGAATCGACTCTAGCTTAGCACAACTAGTATCACACAAAATGTGTGGGGATTAGGTTTCCCAGTTGCTAGAGTTCTCCCTTATATAGTCTTTCAAATCATGGTTTGCAATCAATGTTAGCTTGGTAAAAAAGCATTCAATATTCACCATTAGATGAAAACCTGATTAAATTCAAGCTAATATTTATCAACCGTTAGATCGAAAACATAACTTGTTATATACAAATGAAATGCACGTTTGTAGGCTTGTGTAACCGTACCCAAACTTGTACATTAGTTGGTTCAACAATAGTTAACCAAATGGTTAGCCATATGATCACTTTCATATCAACCATATTCTTCTTCATCATAACTAGTTCAAATGAATCAAATGAACTAGTTAGAGAGTTGTTCAATTGCAAGGAAATCTCATGTACTACACAAGAGACAATTTAAGCAAAAACGATTTGATTCACTTGAATCGGTTCATGAACTATATAGCCGCGGTCTGCAATTGCGTTCCTTAGTTAATATGAATAAGTTCACAATCATCGTTTTTAGATATAACCTACTCAAGTTCGCGGACTGGGTTCAAGGACTTAAGTTCCCGGATGGAGTTTACAAACTCCAGCAGAAATTTTCAGGTTTGAGAACTTCGCCAGTTCGTGGACTGGGTTCGCGGACTTAGCTCACGCACTATTCCGGTTCACTTGATCAACAAAGTTCACAAATTTTGGTTCAAGGAATAAGGAATTACACATATATGTGTTTCCACAACAATGCTTATATCCTCCAATGGTTATATAATCTAAACGCTCATTTCAATCATTGAAACATTCTCAGAAGACGTTATATAGTTGTTATTCACAAACCATTTTTCGTCAGAGAAATTTTCAAAGTGATGAAAACATAACATGACTTTCGTCACTAGGTAAAGATGAACTTGGCTAAAGCGAAAGCTTACCAACACATATTTCGAGAAATAGATAGGCGAGATAAACTCGGCTCGAAATACCAAATGTGTATAATCTAAGTCTATATAGCAAAACGACTTTTGTCTCAAGATAGGAGATAAATAGACTTTTGAGTGACAGATAAGTTCAAGTCTCCATATACCTTTTTGTCGATGAAGATCCACCAGTTCCTTGAGTAGTCCTTCGTCTTGTATGATGATTACCGTGGAGTTCTTGATCTCAACTACACTTTCTATCCTAGTCCGAGACCTTAGCTATAGTAGACTAGAAATCAAGACTTATAGTTTTGATCACTAATATTGACAAACATGCTTGAGATAGCAACGCATGCGAGTTCGACCGAGCAATGCTCTAACAGTAAACCCCCGTAAAGTATTCCTATGGATTACATTGTTACTATGGTACGTGCATTACATTGCTTGTACCAATACTAGTAACAAAATTCATTCCCAACTATTTTATTTTGATGAAAGCTAGAATTACATCTTAGCTTAATCCAACGTTCGGTTGATACTTGTACTTTGGTGTCATTACTACCGGGTACAAAAATACATCTTTCTCTCATAATATATATATGTCCATTTTCACATGCTTCTCACATGAGTTAGTACATCTAATCCTCATTACTTCGAGGTTCTTTCCATTTTCTATTTTGCTACATTTAGCTTAATTTGAGAAATTTCTTTATCACAACAGGCCAAGAGAATCTCATTTTGAATGTCAACCATTTGCTTTAGGTTGAATAGCTTACTAAATATAGTGAATATCTTGTTGATACTTTAACATATATTGGTTCATTAGTTTTGATGAAGTAGAAAAAATGGAAGAGGGGAAAAAAATCTGACTCATATCACTTCTTGTGAGTTCTTCCACAAAAATTGGGATGCATGTGTTTAGAAACACAAGGGCATATGTAGCTCTACCTTTTAGACAGTGCATTTTCATTGACATAAAGTTATATGAAGGAATAAATTCCTTTTTCTTTTTCAAAGAAATGATTTCAAATGCACAATAATGATGCTCAAGTACTTCTGAGTCCAAAATGTCATTTTTGAGTCGAGTTGGGTCCAACTGGAAAAGACCTTACTAAAAGAAAACCATAACCCGGTTAACGGCCAAATTACGATGATCCAGTTAATAATGTTAACTCGTTAAGGTCATAACGTGTTCAAGGCCCATGGAGAGTTACATGCCCATTTAAAAAAACAATAGTGCAGTTTAATGTTTTGGTTTCACAGGAAATAAAACAAACAATTAAATGACACCTTTTTTAAATAAGTGTGATATTTATACGAAATAATTATAATTATTATTCTAATTGTATATGTGCATGAAAGTATTTGTGGAAACTAAAAGTTATCTCTATATTGACTTTGCATGAATGCATGGATATATTTTTATTATTTTTATTTTAATTGTATTTGCATGTGCATGAATGTATTTGTGGAAACTAAATTGACTTGCATGAATATATTTTTATTATTTTTATTTTAATTGTATTTGCATGTGCATGAATATATTTGTGGAAACTAAATATTTATCTCTATATTTGACTTTGCATGAATGCATGAAAATATTTTATTACACTTAATTATGAGTGGAAGGTAATTATGAATATTATATATTAGTTACCATTAATTAATTAATTTATTTTTATTTTTATTTTTATTTAACATGTATTTTATTAATTAATTATATTTATTAAAAATCTTTTAATTACCATGTAAATTATTAATTAACATTAATTAATTAATTAGTTCAAATTGTATATTAATTAACATTGATTCATTTTTATGAAGCTAAAAGACGTTTTATTATAATATTCATTTTTATAATAATACAGACGCTACAAAATTAATAGAACAAAATTTATGAGAAAAATGTAACAACACACAATAATTATAGTAAATAAATATCATAAAATGATGACTATACAGGATTAAGTGAAATCTAACCTAAGATTTTGGCGTTACACAAAACAGCTTTGAACAAATCAATTAAAATATTCCATGACATACAAATACAAACAAATCATCCTTCATATTAACAGTACAGACATAAACCAAATTTGTAAACAAATAATACGTACATAATATGAATATGGCATATGCATGACTAGATAAAATTTAACCTATTTCATTGACACACAGACAGAAGACTTTCATATACTGATAAAAAAAAGTTTTGTTGCTATTATTATCATTATTCTTTTTTTTTAGTAATCCTAATTATCATTATTATTTCTTTATTCTTCTTTATTAATATATTATTATTATTATGAACAAAAGAATCAAATACAAGGTACAATGTCAATGGAGGGCAACCTAGTAACAAGCTGGGCATCAATTCCTTTTTGAATTGCCACACCTAACCTATGAAATAAAAAGCTGGCTGAGCCACAATTTGCGTTGTTGTTGACAAAACAGTTTTTGAGTCTCTTCAAGAAAGCAATTGTGTCCTCTCCTAACTCTCCTAAAGTGGTGAATGCCAAGATACCCAAATTGTATCCATGAGTCTCGCATGTAGTTAAGTATTTGTTGCGCTTACGGAGAACAACTTTGGAGATAGCTTGACCTGGTGCAAAATATCGAAGATCAGTTGTGAAGGGAGAGAACCATGTGACATCAAAGCAAGTATCCTTTCCACCTTCCCAATTATAAACTAACAAGTCAGCAGGCAATAATGTGTTCCCACCAGATGTAAAACCCAGTGAGGCTTCCTTCCTAACTGCCACTCCCGGTCGGAAACATATAACCACCAAAATGTCCCGTGCCAAATTGTGCCTGAATTTGACACCAACTTTGCTTGCACGGTGAGGAGCATGGTCTCCATATATGTCCATTTCCCTCTTACTAGTACATCGACTTTCTTCAGCAAAAAGAGGGATGTCGAGACGATAACAGAGCACACTCCTAAATTGTCGAGGTCCAAGAGTTTCATTTAGACCACTGATAGGGATAGCGAGTAAATAATCCTGAGCATGTTTTACTTGGTTACACTGCCATAGTATATTGTCACGTACAGACATCTGAAAAACTGTGGGTATTTGCTTCTTCATAGCCTCAAAATACGTTATTTCCAGTGAGTGCATCGAGTGCATGGGATGGGGGGCATTAACTTCAAAGCTGAGAGAAGAAGATGCAATACCACATACCTGGGTATATGTCTGTAGGGCTTGCTAACAATTGGGGCTTGGACCAAATTGTCGAGGTCCAAGAGTTTGATTTAGACCACTGATAGGGATAGCGAGTAAATAATCCTGAGGATGTTTTACTTGGTTACACTGCCATAGTACATTGTCACGTACAGACATATGAAAAACTGTGGGTATTTGCTTCTTCATAGCCTCGAAATACGTTATTGCCAGTGAATGTATCGAGTACATGGGAGGGGGGCATTAACTTCAAAGATGAGAGAAGAAGATGCAATACCACATACCTGGGTATATGTCTGTAGGGCTTGCTGACAGTTGGGGCTTGGACCTGCAGGAGTGACATTCCTCAAGATGATTTGCTGTACAGATAGAGTCTGAAACTGAGATGCTAGGTAGCAATAATTGATTGTATCAGACATTGTGTAAATTCCTAGTCCTCCATCTTTGATAGGGAGAGTCTCCATGCGAAATTGTAAGGGACCGAAACCAGCGCCATCTGCTGTGATCAGGTGCCGCAAATATTGATACAGTTGCTCGTCAAAGTAAGCTTTAGCTTGTTCCAAGGCTGAGGGACAAGTTGTACGCATGGTAAAATACAATATGGAAACACCTGAGCAATTACGTAATAGCAACAGCTCACATTGAGGGTCTTTGAGCTTCTTGACAGTATTCATGAGCCGAATAGTCTTGTCCACTCTAGTCATAACCATATCCTTGAAAATTTGTGAGTCCAAACTCACAGGTCCTCCCAGCAATTTAACACCAGATGAAGGTCTACCAATGTTGCTAGGAAAAACTTGTGGATCGAAGCTTCTAGGATCTGTTGTAGGCCAGATAACTTCCGTTTTGATGACATTAAGATGAAGTCCCCTGCGAGTACCCTCAGACTGAATAATATGTAGTGCTCTAGAAACTTCTAAAGTATCTCCAATGATCGTGTCGTCGTCCAAATACCAGGATTGTAGATCTAACTTGCATTGAGAAGTAATGCTCCTCGCAATCGGATGGAGTGTGAGTGCAAAAAGCAATGGTCCAAGAGGGTCTCCTTGATGTGCGCCTTGTGCAGAGACTAGAATATTATCGTTGTAATACAACCTGGCGGGTTTTGCATAGCAAAACACTACCCAATAAGAGATTGCAGGGCATTCCACCATATTGAATGCATTGGTGAAGTCAATGAGCAGCATGGAGGTGTCGCTCAGATTACCTTTCATTTCCATTAATCTGTTAACAGCATGGAGAATACTCTCTCCCCCGCAAGGTACTCCTACACCAAATTCATAATCACCTATATATGCAGACATTTCCTTTCCTACTTCGCTGGCAGCGAGCTTTGACACTAGTCTCCTCCAAATGGTACCTACGGCAATAGGTCGAAGACCCCCACCTGGTTTCTGTAAAGGAGTGAGAGGAGCGCTGGCTATGTACTCACCAAGAGCATTTGGACAACACCCAGAAAGCCATAGATTGACCACCTTAGTTATTGAAACTAATAATTCATCTGCCATAGCATTAGCCACGCCACTCATCGCATCAAGGAGATGCTGAGCTCTTAATCAGTCTCTTCCGCAAGATGTACCCTTGGGAAAGCTTTTTATGGCCTTAAGAACTGACCTTACATCGACTGTGATAGCGTCACAGGAAATGGATTCGGCAGCAATGGTTGGTGGCAAGGCATATGGATGTTTCTGCATAAGTTCAGTGAGTATTACCTCATTACAGGGTGCTACGCCATTAGATGAAAGTACTCTAATTGCAGCAGTATAGTGCCCAAAGGATGATTTCTTTCTACACGCCTCCAGATTAGCCATGTCTTGCGTCTTCTTTCTTTTTGGCCGGCTGAGTTGCCTGCGTTTGGGTTGTTCTAACAATTTGTTGACTAGAGTAATGCAGCCGTTGTGTTCATGGCAGTCAAGCAAGGCATGGTTGATGGATGCGATTTGAAGCTTTTTTCTAGCACCAGGTTATTATGAGTTTCATTGAAAATTTGGGTTGTTCTAACAAATACTTTGACAATTATAACGGGTAGATATATGAAGTTTCATTGAAAATTATAATTTTCACCTCAGGTTATTATGAGTGAAAATTGAATTTTCACTTATTGGTGAAAGATATAATTTTCACCTCATATTATTATGAGTAAAAATTGAAATTTTCATTTATTGGCGAAAGTTAAAATTTTCATTAGTGGTAGTTAGACTCCAGATCGTCTGTGCCACTGCTTGGGTGTGCCCTATGTGCCACACCAATAGAAACACGGTATTTTTTCTTGGATTTGTAATATCTTCTTTAACTAATTAATTATCTTTCCTAATCGATTAGTGTTGTATAAATAGAAAATCTATTTAGTTAGTCATGGTTAATGAGAGGAATGATGTGGCGTGTTTCTATTGGTGTGGCACATAGGGCACACCCAAGCAGTGGCACAGACGATCTCGACCCAGTTAGTCATGGTAAATAAGGAAGTGAAAATTTTGAGAGTTTTTTTTTTTTTTGGTAAATTTTTTTTGTGAGAGTTAGACGAGTTAGTTGAAGGAGTTATTGTAGGGAAGTCAAAGGAGAGTTATTATACGAAGGTTAAAGGAGTTAATTTTGAGATTAACCTAAAAACGGGAGTTGTTTTAGTCAAATGAGTTAATCTAGGGATTATCACCATTTTTTCAGCAATTCGTGCTTGAATATTTCCAAAGACTTGTTTATTCCACTTTCTAGATTCCACCTGAATCTTACTAATGTTGTTACAAAAATTTCCATTAACATTACCTTCAGTATTAGTATTCCAATGTTTTTCAACAACATCACTAAATCTAGGATCCTCAGCCCACATAGCATCAAACCTAAACGGTCTAGGTTTAAATCTAGTTTTGGGTTCTAGATCAATTAGAATATCCCTATGATCAGAATTAAAATAAGACAGATGAATTACTTGAACCTTGTTGAATTTGTTGATCCAATTAGAATTGGCAACAGCTCTATCCAGATGCTCCTTAATGTTAGCAGCTCCCGCTCTTTTGTTGTTCCAAGTAAACTTTGGGCCACTGAAACCCAAATCAATAAGCCCGCAATTATCCATAACATCTCTCAGCTCAGAAAGCTGGCTGGAAGAGGGATTTCTTCCACCACTCTTCTCTTGACTGCCACCAATGACATTCAGATCCCCCATCACCATCCAATCAGAACTAGGAATTTCAGAAATGGCTTGTAGTTCACTCCACACCCTTTTCCTGTTACTTTTGTTAGTGCTTCCATTAACTGTAGACATAATCCATGGGCTCTTGGATTTCGCCGTGACAGCAGCATGAAGAGCCCACCTAGTCCCCTTAGAGCAACCACAGTCATGAGATGGACCAAATACCAAAAGCCAGATTAAAAACCAAAAAAATTTGGTTTTCCGTGTGTTCAAGCCCAGTGGGAGAATACCAAATTTTGGTGAAGCGGAACTTATATCCACGCTTGATGCGGGACGCAACTTATATCCACGTTTCTTGATGGAGCGTGTTCATAATATGCGTCTGAATGAAACGGAGGTATAATGCGCGCTTGAATGGGACGTAGGTATTATTCACGACGTGCACGGGACGTAGATGGTAATTGCGTTTGCTGGGACGGAGTTACAAATGGCGTCTCATTCAAACGCAGATAGAAACTGCGTCTGTGTCGTGAAACCAATTCGTCTAACATCTTTCTTCGTCTCTTCTTTTTCCAACACCGACGATTGCAGTAGCTTAATATCAGCCAACCCATCATTCTTTCCAAAAGTTCTCAAACTCGAGCATAACACGAGCAATGCCATATCAGTCACAGCACCATCGGCCAACAACCCCTGACGCCACTGTTCCATTTCTCCATCTTCCGGCAATAGCACAGCTCGAGCAACCAGTTAACACTCTGCATCTCGTTCTGTTGCCGTGAACTTTATCTCTCATTCAGTTGTACGAATCAACGGCCAGTACCATACTCGAGCAAATTTGAGGATCCATTCTTCCTTTGTTTGCAGCCATCAACCGATTGGAACAATGGAAGCAACATCAGCATCTCCTGTATCCACTGTTGATGCTGTTAGGTCATCATTATCCCAAGTTTATTAAATCATTACTCATGCCTGAACTCCAAAAATCCATCTAGCTTTCAAAACCATCACCACTGCTGGCTTTTATTCCAACCATTGTGAACCCTTCTCAGATTTTTTTCCTTTCGATAAGAACAACCAGCTTCAGTGAGAAATGCAACTTCATTTGTGTTTGATAGAAGCTAATGAAGAAACGCGGAGGGTAGATGGACAAGAGACGTACATTAAAGATACGCCTAGACACAGACGCTCACAATACATGCGCCCAATCCAGACGTTTTTTATAACTGCGCCTCATTCATACGCCCTTTATACATCGTCCCATTTCAGGCGTAAGTATTAACATCGTCTGACGCGTTTGAAGGGGGCGGAGTTAATACATGCGCCTGACTCATACGGTGATTATATGCTCGCCTGATTGTATACGGTGATTAAACTTACGCCTGATATCATACGCTCCTAATACTTCCGTCCCACTATATCTTTTTTAGTCTGGGCCGACGACCACATTTGGTCTCAAACCCTAAATTTGGCGACCAAATTTGGATTTACTCCTCACCACTGCGATACTTTCTGGGACCAAATTTGGGTTTAGTACCCAAATTTGGTCGTGACTGTGGTTGCTCTTATTAGTGGCTTGAATATCCACCTCATCCGGATTCCACAACAAACACATACCCCCAGAGAAACCCTCAGGATCAACCACAACGAACTCTTCAAAACCCAATTACCTAACAATGCCTACTGCATGAGGAGCAAGTACTCTGGTCTCGAGCAAAGCCACAACGTTTGGCTTGTGTCTCTTAATCAATTTCTTCATCACACGAACAAAAGAGGGTCTAGCAGCACCCCTACAATTCCATACTAAGATCTTCATAGAAAAATTATCAAAGATTTTAGGGACTGAAATGGACCGAGAAGGACCATTAGCACGCTTCATCTTCATTCTTCTTGCAATCGCCGCTTTGTTCAACTCCATTAACGGAGTGAGCCTGGTCTTGAATTGTCTTCGATAGAACACTTCCGGATCCAAACATGTAGTGAAGAGCATCTCGAACTTCAACAGATCGTTTGGTCTTCTTACTAGAGCTGGGGTTTCCACTATTGGAGCCAACTCCACTTCCAGAGTTGTTGCTTCTTTCCACATCCTTGACACACACTCTAGTTCTTCCTTTCACAGATTTAGAAACTCCTCCGGGTCCATGTGTGTCCAATTTGAAGGTGAGATTCTTAAATGAATCAGAGCTTCCTGGATTCTATCCAAAAATATACTTCATTCCAGATGTTCTTGTGTATGTGCTACTGCTGATAATACTTGGTTCAGCTGGCTTCTCATTAAAGCAATGTATTCTATCATTTGGAGCTTGAGATCCACCCTGGATATTTGTTCTATCACTATTTCTGTCAGATGATTCTGCATTTCCTGAAGCTCCTCTTGCACCCTTCTCACTAGTAAATCTTCTACCCTCCACAACATCTCCAATGGCCTTCGACAAGCTTGAGAAAACTTTTGGAACAGATGATTGTTGAGCTCCATTTTCTTGATTGTAGCTATCACTTGCTGAATTTTCCATTATACCTTTACCTTTACTTATAACCATCTGATCATTAAATTGCCTGTCATTAATACCCTTCCCACTAATTTTATTAGTAGATTTTACATTTATATGATTAGAATTCCTTCCGGCTGATGCATGCACTTCCCCATTATTAACAGGTCCACTCTTTGCATTTACTTTCTTTGTTTGTAACTGCTTAGCAATCCTATCATCTTTCCCATCTTGCATGCCGCCATTAATAGAATTGTTACCAATTTGAGCATTAAATGTGTCCTCATGACCAACTCTGTGGTCAATATGATCAATAGGATTCTGTCCATCAAGAGAAGAAAATCTGTTTGACAAGGAAATCTCATGTACTACACAAGAGACAATTTAAGCAAAAACGATTTGATTCACTTGAATCGGTTCATGAACTATATAGCCGCGGTCTGCAATTGCGTTCCTTAGTTAATATGAATAAGTTCACAATCATCGTTTTTAGATATAACCTACTCAAGTTCGCGGACTGGGTTCAAGGACTTAAGTTCCCGGATGGAGTTTACAAACTCCAGCAGAAATTTTCAGGTTTGAGAACTTCGCCAGTTCGTGGACTGGGTTCGCGGACTTAGCTCACGCACTATTCCGGTTCACTTGATCAACAAAGTTCACAAATTTTGGTTCAAGGAATAAGGAATTACACATATATGTGTTTCCACAACAATGCTTATATCCTCCAATGGTTATATAATCTAAACGCTCATTTCAATCATTGAAACATTCTCAGAAGACGTTATATAGTTGTTATTCACAAACCATTTTTCGTCAGAGAAATTTTCAAAGTGATGAAAACATAACATGACTTTCGTCACTAGGTAAAGATGAACTTGGCTAAAGCGAAAGCTTACCAACACATATTTCGAGAAATAGATAGGCGAGATAAACTCGGCTCGAAATACCAAATGTGTATAATCTAAGTCTATATAGCAAAACGACTTTTGTCTCAAGATAGGAGATAAATAGACTTTTGAGTGA
>NC_039365.1:65429357-65484954 GCF_003573695.1 Papaver somniferum
CTATTATCTTGTCCTTCCGGCTAGTCACAAGAGCACCTGCCCCTTTTGCTTTATTCTTTTTCTTGTCCACCAACATCCAAGGACCAAAACTTTCTTCTGCATTAGAAGAGCTGCCTATACCTGGAAAAAGATCAGATTTAGAATCATTATTGGGCATCTTAACAATGTTACTAACATCTTCAGAGTTAACTACAATGTTGGAATCCTTAACATTCAAAGGGCAATTTTCTTTCCTATGGGACATTTTTCCACAGTGGAAACAAACCAATTTAACTCCCTCATACTCTACTTTTTGTTTCACAGATCCTATTCTAACAAAAGGCACTAATAGTTGATCTGTAGAGACCTCCACACACACCCTTGCAAATTTTCCACGTAAGATAAGATCGGTAGTATTGTATACTTTAATCAATCTCCCAATTTTTTCACCTACTTTCTCAAGAACATCCTTATCAAAGTATTCAAGAGGTAGTTCAGGTAATCTAGCCCAAACAACAGTTGTGTTAACTGAGGCTTCAGAAGGCTTAAAATTTGGGGACCATCTTCTCATAGAAAGGTGGTGTCCATTAATAAACCAAGGTCCTTCAAGAAGAGCAAATCTACAATCATCTGGATTTTCAAACTTGTATAAGAAAAAATCACACCCAAGATCAAGAATAATGAACTTACCTGACAGCTTCCACAATTCATTAATTTTGAATGACAAATACTTATAACCTACCATTTTCCCCACAACTTTACCGATTAAACAGTATTTCCATGGCTGGATAATTCGTTTTTGTATGTCAATATCCAACTTGATTGAAGGAACCCCATCATCCACTTCAACATCAGCAGGAGCAGTTGTAGTTTCCCTCACCAGATACACATCTACCTCTTTCAAACCCCACTCTTGGAAGCAATTTCTCCACCTTGAATCTGAATTCAAAAAGGCATCCTTATACGATATTGTCTTTGGTGACTGATTATGAACTGACCTTAGGTTGCGATTATGAACCTCCCTTTGCTCCTGAGAAGATTCTTCGATAATCATATCATCAGATTGACTTCCCATCTTCCAATTTTGATAATTAGATGCGCTCCCAGATTGGGTACTCATCGTTGTATTTTTATCCACTTGAGAATCGTTTTTCCCCAATTCCAACTGTGGATCAATTATATGGGCATCTTCAACACACGGTCTGTTAATTAACGTCGTGTTAATCCTTGATTGATGTCCCCCGGGTTCAATCGAAACTCCATCTGTAGCCTGTTGTTTGTTAATCATCAGAAAGACACCGAAATTGTAACTGAGTTGTAACCAGTTTTCGCCTGAGTTATCGCCGATTCACGCTCTCTATCTATCTTCTGTTTCAATTTGTAACTCAAGGAAATTTAAAACAAACATGAATGACATTTAAAGTATGTACTTATTTCTTTTTGAAAAAGCGGGAGTCTAACAACACCACCCAATATTTCGCTTAGAAATCTGTATAGACAAACTCGAATATACTTTAAATTAACAAGAGAATCAACAAGACTCAATAAATTAAAAGTATATCAACGAGTTTATACTCACTTCTTGATTTGATTAACTCAAGCAAGAACTGCGAGTTCTAATCAAATACAAGGAATAACTTGGATGGTACCAAAGACCAATATCCAAGGATCAATCAATATCAATCAACAACCGAAGGTCGGATTTCTAATTGATTGATTCAAACGCACAACCTGTATTATTTCAATTATATAAACAAATATAATACGGAAATAGAAATAACACAGACACCAGAATTTTGTTAACGAGGAAACCACAAATGCAAAAAAACCCCGGGACCTAGTCCAGATTGAACACACACTGTATTAAACCGCTGCACACACTAGCCTACTCCAAGCTAACTTCGGAATGGACTGTAGTTGAACCCCAATCAATCTCTCACTGATCCAAGGTACAGTTATGCTCCTACGCCTCTGATCCCAGCAGGATACTGCACACTTGATTCCCTTAGCTGATCTTACCCACAACTAAGAGTTTCTACGACCCAAAATCGCAGGCTTTGACAATAAACAAATCTGTCTCACACAGACAAGTCTATCAAAGGATCAATCTGTCTCCCACAGATAAACCCTAAAGATTTTGTTCCGTCTTTTGATAATAATCAAGGTGAACAGGAACCAATTGATAATCCGGTCTTATATTCCCGAAGAACAGCCTAGAGTTATCAATCACCTCAAAACAATCTTAATCGTATGGTAGCGAAACAAGATGTTGTGAAATCACAAACAATGAGACGAAGATGTTTGTGATACCAATCTCAAGCCAATCAATCTGATTGTACTCGTACGATAGAAGATGCAAGATCAGATCACACAACTACGATAAAAGTAGTATCGGTCTGGCTTCACAATCCCAATGAAGTCTTTAAGTCGTTAACCTGGTTTTAGAAGAAGAAAACCAAAGGTTAAAGGAGAACCGACTCTAGCACGCAAACTAGTATCATACGTAAGGTGTGGGGATTAGTTTTGCACAATACTAGATGTCTCCTTTATATAGTCTTTCAAATCAGGATTTGCAATCAATGTTAGCTTAGTAACAAAGCATTCAATAATCACCGTTAGATGAAAACCTGATTTAGATTCAAGCTAATATTTCTCAACCGTTAGATCGAAAACTTATCTTGTTACACGCACTTGACAATGCACGCTTCTAGGTTTGTTAACCGTACCTAAACGTATGCACTTTTTGGTTCAACAATAGTTAACCAAAAGGTTAGACATATGAGCATTTCATATCAACCATGTTCTTCTTTACCATAACTAGTTCAAATGACTTCAAATGAACTAGTTAGAGAGTTGTTCAATTGCAAGGAAATCTTATGTACTACACAAGACATAATTGAAGCAAAGATGATTTGATTCACTTGAATCGGTTCATGAACTTTTATAGCCACGGTTTGCAAACTGCATTCCTTAGTTTTTTAAGTTTAAGTTCAGAAATCATCTTCAGATATATATAACCTTCTCAAGTTCGCAAACTAGGTTCGCGGACTTAAGTTACCGGGCAGAGTTTACAAAATCTAGCAGAAATTCTCGGGTATGAGAACTTCGCCGGTTCGCGGACTTAGCTTCACGCAAGTAGTTTGTCAACTCCGGCATAGATTCTCGGGTTTGAGAACTTTGGTAGTTCGCGGACTTGGCTCACGCCATTCTTCCGGTTCTCTTGATCAACAAAGTTCGCAAAATTTGGTTCACGGAATAGGACTTATACATAAATGTGTTTCCACAATAATGCTTATGTCCACCATTGGTTATGTAATCTAAACTCTCATTTCAATCATTGAAACATTCTTAGAGGACGTTACATAGTTGTTACACCATTTCTCGTCAAAGAAATTTTCAAGAGATTGAAACATATCATGACTTTCGTCACATGGTAAAGATAAACTTGATCGAAGCGAAAAGCTTACTAACACATATTTTAGAGATATAGATAGGCAAGGTATACTCGGCTCGAAATACCAAATGTGTATAATCCAAGTATATATATATATATATATATATATATCATATGACTTCTTGTCTCAAAGAGTATGAGATAGAGTAGATAGACTTTTGAGTGATAGATAAGTTCAAATCTTCACATACCTTTTTGTCGAGAAGTTCCACCGATTCCTTGAGTAGTACTTCTACTTGTATGATGAATCTCCATGAAGTCCTTGAGCTCAACTACACTTTCTATCCTAGTCCGAGACTTAGCTATAATAGACTAGAAATCAAGACTTATAGTTTTGATCACTAACATTGATAAACATGCTTGAGATAGCAACGCATGCGAGTTCGACCGAGCAATGCTCTAACAATTTTAATATTAATGCATGCACTTTTCAAGAAAATGCATGGAGTCTAAGAGCAATTCCTATGGAAATGTTCAAATGTATTTGTTTGTTCATCCACCTGTATGGTCAAATAGGATTCGCCACTATAGAAAACAAGTGAGTGATAGATAGTTAGACGCGCGGCATCAACGAAGACGCCGGCGCTCGAACTACAAGCGCTGGAGTTGTTGTGGATGACGCCAGCGACCGAGATATGAACGCTAGCGTTTGAGACACGGTCGCCAACGGCAACGACAACTTTTGTAACGGTCACCGGAACGGCTAGTTTCCACCTCTGTAAATACGGCTCGAATTTGATCTCACAAATACACAACAATCTTTCATCCGATCAATCTTTTCTTAATTTCGATTACTCTCAATTTTCAATCATGAATTCTGATTCTTCTGGGGAGGATATGGAGATGGATGACATGTTGTATGATGAAGATAAAGAAATGTGTATGGAGTTTTTGCATCAAATGGATGAAGATTCAGATCAAGATAGAAGAAGACGAAATTTTATGTTGCAATTACAAACCGGGATCATATCAAAGCCTTTAGATACATATGAAGTTGCGATTAGAAGATGGACGTGGCGGAATCGACATTTTTACCACGAAAAGATGATGCAAGATTATTTTAATCATGACTGTGTGTATTCCGATGAGGATTTTCAGCGTCGATTCCGCATGGGCCTCAACTTGACGCAAATGATTATTGCCGAGATTTGTCAGGTACAACCTTTGTTTAATTATCAGTATGATGCACGACATATACGAGGCTTTAATCCCGAACAAAAGATCACTGCGGCCCTCCTTATACTATGTTACGGGGTACCGGCGGATTCCATGGACGATTACATCCGTATTGGGAAAACAACCTCCTTTAGGTATCTCAAACTGTTTTGCGAAACAATAGTCGAGCATTTTGGTCCAACCTTTTTAAGAAAGCCTACTCAGGAAGATGTTCAAAGAATAACTGCAGAAAACACCGAGAGGGGTTTTCCAGGAATGCTAGGTAGTCTTGACTGCATGCACTGGACGCGACATGCGTTTCCGGTAGAATGGGAAGGCCAATATAAGGGTCATTATCCAAAATCAACTGTAATTTTTGAAGCTTCAGCTACTTATGATTGTTGGTTTTGGCATGCTTTTTTGGACTCCCGGGTTCAAATAACGATCTCAACGTTTTATATAAGTCACCATTGTTTGAAGATCTTAAGAATGGGATCGCACCGCACTGTAATTTCACCATCAACGGTAATCATTACACTCAGGGTTATTATCTAGCAGAGGGAATCTATCAAGAATGGTCAACTATGGTTCAAGCTTATAAACAGGTAGGCTTTGGTCCGACGACTTCGAAGGATATGCAGTACTTTAACTCACAACAAATGGCATGCAGAAAGGATGTTGACCGCGCTTTTGGCATATTGAAAAGGAAGTTTGCCATCATAGCTGGGCCGGCCTGCTTTTTTGATATTCAAGAAATGAACAAAATTATGCTAACTTGTATTATTCTGCATAATATGGTCATTGAAGAAATCAGGCGTGACCCAACCTGGACTAGTTTTCAAGATGAAGATTTAACCAAGGATCTTGTGATAGAGCGTGGTCATCCGGCAAGAGAATATATACTTGCCACTAACAGACTCCACAATCGGGGAATATATACACAACTAATACAAGATTTAACAAAGCACCTTTGGGTTTTAAAAGGAGAAGCAGACGATGTGGGAGGGCGAGGCAGAGGCAGGGGAAGAGGGAGAGGGAGATAATTAATATGTTTTTAATTTAAAGGTTGTTGTTTATTTTAATTAATATGTTTTTTAATTTAAAGTTGTTTGTTAAAACTATTTTTTTAATTAAACTAAACTGAATTAAATCAAAACGACTACACTGAATTAAATTAAACTTAACTATACTGAATTAAAGTAAACTTTTAGCTACACTGAATTTAACTAAACATTTTCATTCATTAGCAAGACTGAATTCCTCTTCGTTTTCTTCCGAGGCATCATCTTCGTCTTCCACATTCACAAACTGGCCAGTTTGTTGAGGGGGGACTCCAGTTTTTTGGTGGAGAACTTGTTGGGCCTGGACTTGATCGGCCTGGACTTGATCCATTTGCTTATTCCAAATATTATATTGTCGTTCATTCATTTTGCCAATGTTCCAAGGAGAGTAACTTGTTTAGCCTACAATCCCTGTAGTATTGTTCTCGCGAAAGACGACTTTTCCTCTGATTTTCTAAAGCAATGGCACGGTCCCTGACTCTAGATGCCTCCATATGCATCTCTATTTCCTTGTGATCAGCATAGTTGAACTCGCTTGAACCTACTTCTACTGCTCGTTGGGCTGCGTCTCTCGCTGCTTTTGCAGCTTTCGTACCACCTCCTCTTCTTCTCTTGCAGTTGGTTTTAACGTCTAGATTACTATTGTGTTGATCCTGACTACCTGGAGTTCTATTGTGCGATGATGGGAAAAACCGTTAGCGCTCACAGGAAACACTTGGAGACATTCACAAAACCGCTACTGTCATCACTGAAGATGCGCGTTGGTAAGAAGAACGCTGGCGTTATTCCTTCTGTCGCCAGCGTTTTTAGAAATGACGCGCGTCTTTACAACAGACGCGCGTCTAATACTCCAACTCGATGTTCAAATGAACAGATATGTTCATTTGAACATCCATTTTCTTGGTTTGTTCATTCCATAGTGGGAGCAAAATGAACAAACTCTCAGTTTGTTCATTCCATAGGAATTGCTCTAAGAGCCTCTCCAATGAAATGTGTGTGAAGGAAAAAGTCCTAATCCACGTAGGATACACGACCATATTTATAAAACATCATCTTCAACCCATTGATGTGAAGATGATGTGGTAAAAAAAATTTAGACATCCTCTAGGTGAACCTCTAGTTTTGGACATTCACTTAGAGGATGTCTTCCCATCCTAGTCACAATTTTGTTAATAAAAATCATTGAAAAATAAGAATGGAAAGGATTTGAACCAATTGTATGCCTACAAATAAGTAAACAAATAATAGAAAATTTTATGGGTTTGAGATAAAACTTTATTTTTCCTAATATTTATGATTTTATACTCAAAGGATGTCTTAGAAGTGATGCCACGTATAAAATATTTACATTCACCATTGGAGAAGCTCTAATAAGGTTATTTTTGAATATTTAATAGAGATAATGCTTGTGAAATTAATAAATAATAATGATTCTTATTTTAATATATTAATTTACATAAAATGGAAATTGATAAGTCGTTCCATTCCTTCATGTTGTGTACTAGAAACTTCTTATTCGAGACTTAAATATATGCATGGACTTAAAAAGATAATTTGTTTTTATTAATGATATTAAAAACCTAGCATTTTTAGGGTCCACTGAAACTAATTTAGGGGCCAACAATAAGACAAAAAAGATCACCCAAACGAAAAATGTAGCCAGTCTTTATCTCGCGTAATTCATAATGGCGGAATTACCTTTACACATTTGGATGATAAAGTAACATATTTATCTCCCGAATGCATTCGGGAGACAAAAAAAATCTAAAACCTCCGATTATTGTCGGTTCAGTATTAGAATGTTTTTTGTCTCTTGTTTTTTCATTTCTTTTCATTTTTGAGTAATAATGACATACATTCGAGAAATACATATCTTCCGAGTGTCATAATCGGTAAGATATGCCATATCCATATCCTCCGAATATGTGTTGTCCCAAAAATCAGAAATTTCGAAAAATATAAAATTTTCTGGTTTTGCAACTTCTATATTCAGAGGATAACTTATTTTCGTAAATCTCCGAATGTGTGTTGGCTAACCTTTTATAACGGTCTTTGGAACCACCTAGAGCCATGGCATGGTTGGTTTTGAACCTGTCACATTCGGAGATCAAAAACATACATAAATCTCCGAATGAGTGTTGGCCCAAAAATCAGAAATTTCGAAAATTCTAAAATTTTCTGGTTTTGCAACTTCTATATTCGGATGATAACTTATTTTCGTAAATCTCCGAATTTGTGTTGGCTAACCTTCTATAACGGCCTTTGGAACCACCTAGAGCCATGGCATGGTTGGTTTTGAACATGTCACATTTGGAAATAAAAAACATACATAAATCTCCGAATGAGTGTTGGCCCAAAAATCAGAAATTTCGAAAATTCTAAAATTTTCTGGTTTTGCAACTTCTATATTCGGAGGATAACTTATTTTCATAAATCTCCGAATGTGCGTTGGCTAACCTTCTATAACGGCCTTTGGAACCATCTAGAGACATGGCATGGTTGGTTTTGAGCTGTCACATTCGGAGATCAAAAACATACATAAATCTCCGAATGAGTGTTGGCCCAAAAATCAGAAATTTCGAAAATTCTAAATTTTTCTGCATTTGCACTTACAACATTCGGAAGATGTGTTATCTACTTCAACTCCGAATGTATACTGGCCCCAAAATGAGTTTTTGAAAAAAAAACCCTTAATTTTTCGAATTTTGGAATTATAACATTCGGAAGTAAGGTAAGTGAACTTAACTTCCGATTATATAGTGGCATTTTGAAATGAGAATTACCATATTCGGTAGTATATTAAGTTAATTAAACTTCCGAATGTATATTGGCCCCAAAATGAGTTTTTGAAAAAAAAACAACTTGATTTTTCAAATGTTGGAATTATAACAATCGGAAGTAAGATAAGTGAACTTAACTTCCGATTATGTAGTGGATTTCGAAATGAGAATTACCCATTTTCGGTAGAAGTTTAAGTTAATTAAACTTCTGATTATATACTGGCCCCAAAATGAATTTTTGAAAAAAATTCTTCAATTTTCGAATTTTGGTACTACCATAATCGGTAGTAAATTGTGTTTATTATCTACCGATTGTGTTTAATTTTTAGTACAGAAAAATTGAATTTTTTGAATCAAGAATAATCAGCAGATAACAATCATTTTATCTACCGATTCTGGTTATTGTTCATCATTTCTTAAGAACATCATCCACAATTAGTAGATAAAATAGATTTTTATCTACCGATTATTTTCCTGCTATTGTAAATCCAAGAACATCAACCATAATCGGTAGGTAAAATAGATCGTTACCTTCAGATTATGTTTCTGCTACTGCAATTCCAAGAAAATTTCGGATCAAATTTTTAATTTCAAGTAATCAAATCCTGATTTTGGATCACAACTACTATCATTTATTCGTTTAACTCTTTTTTTTTTTGATGTTCTAAGTTTCAACTTTAATGTTAATGAATTTTGGGTTTTAATTTTAAACAATCAATCATAAATTTTGTTTGATCGACGATCTTTGGTTTCAATCAAAATTAAAACGATGAAAAAAATTCACTGGGTATAAAAGAGAAGAAGAAAAGGAATGATGTGATTATGAAAATAAAGGATATAGGTATAGATTTAGTATAAAGGTGAAGGACAACATAGACAATTCTCTAATTTTTAAGACACCCCTTAACCCTCTTCAATGGTTGGGAATAAAAGAATCCCCCCTAATTCCTTTTGAGTGGCTCCTAAAAATGCTAGGATTAAAAAGGGTAATAATTAACTTTTGACATATGTGTATAAATACACCTGGCTAATAGATTTTAGACTCTTATTTCCTATATGTTGCTCTTAGGATTTTAGGTAAATATATATCTTGCAAGAAGAGTAGAAGGAAGATAGTTTTTGTGGAATGAATTCATTGGAGTTTAACTATGAGATGATAAACAATTATCAAGGTAAATTTACTTACTCATTTTCTTTAAATATTATTTGTGATTTCTTTAATTGAAAATAGTGTCTTCTCCTTTCATTCTGTTTTGAACTAAGTTGAATACTTGTATATAATTGTTGTTTTGATAATATGAATGATCTTAAAATTTAACTGGAAAGATTAATTAAGTTAATTATAAAAATAATTTACAAAAGAAAGAGTTCATGTTTTTCCGTTAGATGAAACATGTTTCATGCTAACGGCGGGTAATGATCCCCGTGATTTAAATGGGTAAGGATCCCCAGTAGGAACTTGTGTTTCCTGAACATCAATGGCGATTTTTCGTGCCGGATAACAAAAATGAAACGGGTAATGATCTCCGAGAGCAGATGGGTATGATCCCCATAGGAACTTTTGTTCCTGACCATTGATGGAGGTTTCCCATGTCGAGAAACGATAGGTGGGTGTACGAACCAAGGACATTCGTACCGTGAACTCACAAACTAAAATGAAATAAATAATAATTCAGAATTAATTCTAGAGTTGTGAAATTATAAACAAAACTGTTGAATACATTTCTTTTTTAATTCATTGTGATGTTGGTATATTTTTTTGAGGATGGGAAAGTATACCTATTTAGCCGTCAACTCACCCCAATTGACATTTTTTACAGATTTCTTAAATGGTGGAATTGGAGCTTAAAATTTGATGGATTGTTGACCGAGTTGTTTTTATTATCAGTTGATGTGTAATTTGATTTTAATATTTTGTTGAGAATGTTGTTAATGTATTATTATAATTAATTATATTCATGTATAAAAATAATTCTTTATGCTTAGTGAAATAATTATTAAAAAATAAAAACTTTTTAGGCTTTTTATGACCCGCAACGCTTCGAGTTCGGATCTCCACGTGGGTTTGATCCTGGTCCTGAACTCGGGGTGTTACAATTGACGTCTAGATCATGATGAAGTTTATTGTATAAATGTATATTTATTTGGTCAATTGTTGACCTAGTTAGACTGTTCTTAACATATTGATGAGTTTAGCATGTTTCTCGGTGATTAGTTCAGCATGCCTCATAAAGACTCGTTATTTTGGTTAATGAAGCATAAAGTGTCTAATGAAAAACATAGTAATTCTTTGTATACCATAGACGTAGAGAGTCTGATGGAATTCTGGTAGCATTGGCATTGGTAGTTTTGGCGCATTGGAATTATGGTAGTATTCTAATGCAATGATATATGTTCCTCTTTAGATTCCAGGTAAAATCCGGAAAATATAATACTTTCTTGTTTTCCCAATTGGGTCAGAGATATCAAAATATTTGGGTTTTAGAATGATAGCTCAAAATTGCAGACGATACATTGTTTAACAATGATGTAGTAGTGGATGAGCCTGAGGAGATTGTGCCAGTGGAAGATGACTCGGATATAGAATAATAATTCGTTACGACTATTTTACTTAAAACCAAATATTTATTGTTATTTTACTTGAAGCTAGATAGATATCCATACTAATGCTCTAACCAAATAAGTAATTTACGACTTTTGGTTATTAATAGTTCGATTATATTATTTTTAAGATTTTATTTTTTAGTTCATGTGGTTTATAAATATATAAATTCTTTGGAAATTCATGTGTATAAGTTATCATACAGTTTGTAAATATTTAAAGGTTGATCCGTTTATATATCCTCGACATATTGTTTAATATATATATATACCTATGATCTTTGGAGGTGGAAATACAATTACATTCATAAAATTTTATTTATCACGCATTTTTTATTTTTTTAAAGGATAAAAATTGTCATTGTAAACCTATCTTTTCACTGATAACTATTTTTTGTCTCTAACATATAAGTAATCATACAACAAGTTATTTTGTCACTGGAAAACTTTTGTTGTCTCAAAAATTTGATCACTATAAGTTTTTTTTCCAGCGACTAGTCTTGTTTGTGGCAAAAAAATCATGCTAGCATTAACATTTTATTTCTCGCCTGAAGTTATATTGTGCCGAAGTATTTTAGACGCCAAAACACTATAGCGACAAAGTCTCACCCCGCAGCAGTTAAAAAAAATTTAACGCATGTTGCATACGGTCACCTTATATACATTTAACGAGAAAAGAAAATAGTGGTTGCAAATTATTATTTTTGCGACAGGTATTTACCATCGTTATTATAAGTAAAATTCATGACTAGAAAAATTCTCGTTGAACAAATCATTGGCCACAGAAGAAATTACGACAAGTTTTTGTTGTCATCCATACTTTCGGTGACAATTCCAAAGACAAAATATATTTATTTACGTAAAAAAAAACATATATACTAACAATTTTTCCATTCATCACAAGTGAATATACTTGCAGATAATAATTTCATATAAAAATATTTTCACTAAATGCCCAATTTCTTAAATCTAACTTCCCAAACGAATTCAAAGTAGAAATTGATGCTAGTGAGGGTGGAGTAAGAACAGTTTTAATGTAAGCAGCTAGTCCCGTTGCTTTCTTTAGTAAGGTGATGGGTTTTAGGTTTAAGTCCTTATCCACATACGAGAAATAATTACAGGCACTAGTGATGGTTGTCATTAAATGGAGATCTTACTTTCTTGGAAGCTATTCTAAGAACTTTACGGACTTCAGTATTAAATGTTTTATGGAACAGAGATTGCATACCCCAACAAAAATGGCTGGAGAAATTAGTGGGTTATGACAACACACTGCACTACAAGAAAGGATCTGAAAGTCAGTTTTTGTTGATGCCTTTCCCAGAGTTTCATGTCCCACATTATCAGCAACGAAACCTACTTGGTCGACAAAAGTTCAAGCTAGTTATGAAGGAGATGCGTTGGCACATAACTGGATTTCCAAATTTCTAGTTTCAAGTGATAACTCGAATGGTGATACATATACTAATGATATTCTCAAGTTTCATGGCAAGATTTACATAGGAAAGTATGTTGATGTTAGGCAGACGATTCTTACAACAATACATTATTCGTTTGTTGGTGGCTGTTATGGAATGCAAGCAAGTTGTTAACGAGCCAAGTCTTACTTTTATTGCCATGGTATAAACTAAAGGACTTTATTAGGAATTCTGACATTTGTTAGCAATACAAGGTGTGACATACATCACCATCAGGGCTACTCCAACCACTCCTCATTCTAGATCAAGCTTGGAAACATGTGAGTATGGATTTTATTACTGGTTTACCTAGATCAAAGGGTAAGAAGTTGATTTAGTTTGATTGTTGTAAATTTTTTTACCAAGTATAAACAGTTCTCCATCTTAAACCACCCCTATACAACTCACTTTGTAGCAAAAGTTTTCATTAACACCATTCTTAAGCTACATGGTGTCCTAGCTACCATTGTTTTTGGCATGTATATATATTATTCTATAGTGGATTGAATCGTGAATTATTCAAAACTGAAAGAATTTGAATTGTGAATTATTCAAAACCATAAGAATTTTTTTCCATTTAAGTAGTCTTACCATCCGCAAACTGATGGTCAGACATCACATGTTAATGTTTGTTTGGGGTTGTACTTGCATTGTATGTGTACCCACTGTGTTGTGAAATAGATTTCATAGTCATCCCTAGCAGAGTAGTGGTTGCGCACCATATATCATACTATTTTAAAGATAATATCTTTCCATGCATTATATGGTTATGTGCCCCATAATTTGGGTTACACACTTCAAAAATTATCAGCAATTATGTTGCTAAAGACTATATTCAATAAAGAGGAGTTATGACAGGTTTTGAAGCACAATCTGTTGGAGGCTCAACATCATATCAAGCAGTAAGCGGACACAATGATACTAGAGATATCATTCATGGAGAGGGTTTCAATATTAATTTAAGTTCGCAACCATATCGACAACCATCTGTCTGTTTATGAAAAACTTTGAAGCTCATAGCGAATTTTTTTGGTCCTTACCAGGTGTTAGAGAGGATAAATGGAATAGCATACAAACTAAGATTACCTTATTCTTCTAAAATCTATCACGTCTTTTATGTGTCTCAGTTGAAGAAGAAGGCAGAACAAGACCTTTTAACGTAGACTATATTTCCTTCGACTGACAAGAAAGGATTCTTTAAAGTTAGTTATATACAAGTAGTGGGATATCGTGTTATTATAAAAGAGCATCAACAACTTCCTCATGTCCGGGTCCATTGGTCTTGAAAAAGCGGGGGTCTAACAACCACACCCAATATTTAGTTCGACAATCTAAGTAAACAAACTCCAATATACTTTCAAGAGAATCAACTAGACAGTCAGACTCAATCTAGAGAAAAGTATATCAAAGAGTTTTTATCTCAATTTATCAATTCAATCTGCAATCAGCAAATAGGAATTTGCGAGCCCGATTGAATAAATGAAATAACTTGAACGGTATCAAAGACCAATGTTCAAGTATCAATCAATTTATATCAACAACCAAAGGTTGGATTATCTAATTGATTGATCTTAACGCACAACCTGTGATATTTCTATTATACAACAAAATATATTGCGGAAAAGAAATAACACAGACACCATAATTTTGTTAACGAGGAAAACTGCAAATGCAAAAAACCCCGGGAAGTCCATCTTTGAACACCACACTGTATTAAGCCGCTACAGACACTAGCCTAGTACCAATGAACTTCAGACTGGAATATAGTTGAGCCCTAATCAATCTCACACTGATCAAAGTACAGTTGCGCTCCTTACGTCTCTAAACCCCAACAGGATTCTACGCACTTGATTTCCTTAGCTGATCTCACCCACAACCAAGAGTTGCTACGACCCAAAGTCGAAGACTTGATAAGCAAATATGTCTCACACAGAAAATTCTATTGGAATAGATAAATCTGTATCCCACAGAAATACCTACGAGTTTTGTTTCGTCTTTTAATAAATCAAGGTGCACATGAACCAATTGATAAACCGGACTTATATTCCCGAAGAACATCCTAGTATTATCAATCACCTCACAATAATCTTAATCGTATGGTAGCGAAACAAGACATTGTGGAATCACAAACGATGAGACGAAGATGTTTGTGACTACTTTTAATCTTACCTATCGGAGATAAATATCAAGCAAATCTTAGCAAAGATAATACTCAATAACGATAGTAGAAGTAAGATCAGAACACACAACTACAGAGAAATGGTTGGGTATGGCTTCACAATCCCAATGAAGTCTTTAAGTCGTTAACCTACGGGGTTTCATGAAAAACCTAAGGTTAAAGGAGAATCGACTCTAGTCGCAACTAGTATCACACAGGAGATATCGGGATTAGATTTCCCAGTTGCTAGAGTTCTCCCTTATATAGTTTTCAAATCAGAATTTGCAATCTAAGTTACCTTGGTAACAAAGTATTCAATATTCACCGTTAGATGAAAATCAGGGTTGTAATCTAAGGTACCTTGGTAACAAAGCATTCAATATTCACCGTTAGATCGAACTTAGCTTGTTATTCACAAATGAAATGTCCCTTATTTAGTTTTGAGTAACCGTACCTAAACGTGTACACTATGTTGGCTCAACAATAGTTAACCAAGGTTAGCTATATGAACACTCTCATATCAACCTTATTAATCTTAACCACAACTAGTTCAAATGACTCAAATGAAACTAGTTATAGAGTTGTTCAATTGATATATTCTCATAGAAGTATACAAGAACACAATTGAAGCAAAATCGGTTTGATTCACTCGAATCAATTCACGAAAATTATAGCCACGATTTTCAAAGAATGCGTTCCTTAATATATAAATGTATTAGTTCATGAACAAACCGATTTTAGAAATTTACCCACTCAAGTATGTAAACGGGTACACATACTTAAGTACCCAGTCTGAGTTTGGGTTTTGCCAGTATGCAAACGAGTACGCACACCTCCAAACACAGCAGTACGGACCCAAACCCTTCGCCAGTACGCGTACGGGTATGTGTACTTAGGTATCCGGAATTCCACAACTTCAAGTACGCATACGTGTATGCATACTATAGTTCCGGTCATGGATCACATACATGCAAGAATGCATACTATGTTCATAATCCAATGATGGTTAAGTATTTTAAACTCTATTTCAATCAATAAAACTTTCTTAGAGGATGACAATAGCCGTTTTCACACACTATTAGCATCAAAGCAATTTTCAAGTTATTGAAATAATCATAACGAAACATTCCAAGTCTACATCAAATGATTGTATCACACAAACCATGTAAGATGCTACTCGACGATTTTTACATGATCATCTTTTGACTTTCGTCAAGAATATAAGACGAACTTGGTTGAAGCGAAAGCTTACCAACACATATTTCGAGAAATATGTAAGCGAGTTAAACTCAGCTCGAAATCTCAAATGTGCATAATCGAATACTATATAGTAATACGACTTTTGTCTCAATATAGGAGATATAGTAGAAAAAGACTTTCTAAGTGATAGATGAGTTTTAGTCTCCACATACCTTTTGTTGATGAAGTTCCACAAGATCTCCTTAGTAGTTCTTCGTCTTCAATTGATGAGCACCGTGAAGTCTAATGCTCAACTACACAATCTATCCTAGTCTGAGACATCATTATAAGTAGACTAGAAATCAAGACTTATAGTTTTGATAACTAACATAGCTTGAGATAGCAACGCTTGCGAGTTCGACCGAGCAGTGCTCTAACAATCTTCCCCTTTGTCAATTTTAGTGACAAAATTATCAATACATATGGATTACAAAATAAATAAACTTTGTAGCTTCTCATCCAAATGCTTGATCTCCTTGGTTCTTCAACATTACTCGAAATCTTCGTCACTTCCAAGTACTCCAATGATTCTAAATATGTTCAACTCAGCATCATAGTTGTTGAAGATCCGTAGCTATAACAATGAGAAAACAATTGCTCTCAATCATTGTTATACAGTTTCATAGTATTATTACACATCATCAAAGTTCAATTGTATCACAACTTTGACAACAATACTATGGTGATATGTATCACTCCCCCTTAGTCAATACTTCATCTCACAATGAAAACCACTCCCCCTGACATAATGATCCGTAAAGCATATGTATTTGTAGTGTGAACTACACATTAATTCTCCCCCTTTTTGTCAATATAAATTGGCAAATGTACGAAAACTAGTGATATCCTCATGAAATTTTCATAGAGATACTTCATGACCAAAAGAGAACAACATACCAACTTGTTTCGATGAATTCACATAGTCGAAACTTAGTGTATTCATCAAGGAGTCTATAAACATACAAGATAACTCCTACAATATTCCACAACCGTACTCCCCACAAAGATTTGGCAATTAAGCACAAGTTTAAATAAGAACTATCTCCCATATAATGTCATTCCCAAAGAACAACAAGAGCGACCTTACTTTTACAAGAAAAGAAGGATTTCTTTGGATATTAACAAATCACATGAAACATGAATTTGTATCCAAAATCTCAATTAAATTAACCACAAGAGAACCCATGATTAATTCAATCGGAAATGCTCACATAAGAGAACTTATGGAACCACACAGTACATACACAAAGATGTGGATCAGGGAAAGACCAATACTGCGGAATAATCAAAGATTCATTCTATTTTTCATCACTATTTGCAAAATGACATATAATAGACTTAATATTTGTAAACAAAAGTTCATCCTATCTTCCATCAATATTTGCATAATGACATAATAGGCTTAACTTTTGTAGTCAAAAGTACATTATATCTTTTATCAATACTTTCATACCAACATATAATAGAGTTAACTTTTGAACAAATTCATCGGTACTTCTTGTGGATTTCCATATTTAGCAATTTAATTGAAAGATAAAATCATTCAAGGTTAAAATACTATAAAAGTTATTACAACCATTAAAATAACAGTTTTAATAAGATCAACATAAGAAGTTTAACAGGAAAAGCAAGTAACACAATCACTAGAGCAGATATCAATCACTCCTCTCATAATAATCCCTAGCAATTTCATAAAACTTCTTGATTAGATCTGGTTGTTCTGTTTCAGCATAATCCAACTGTTCTCTCATGCACTCAACTTCATGTTGAAGATGGACAAGTTCAGAGTTTGCAGTTGTAGAAATACTTGCTGGGGCACTGGTTAAAGATTGCTTCATCTTTTCGATGCTTGCCTTACTCAGAACTTTTGGACCACCAACATCAGATCCAAAAGGAGAGATGCCAAAGTGACTGCAAATCCTTGGATTGAGGCAAGGAAAGCCTGGATTTTTCCTTGAAGTCTGTTTCACACTTATCATCTGATTAATAATAAGTCCGCAAAAATCAATTTCTCTCCCTTCAATAATATAACAGACCAATTCAGCAAAAGACCTGCTCCATAGCATATTGTCAATAGTGCTTGGCATCATGTTGGCTACAATCAGCTTCCCAACAACTTTGAGAAATAACCCAGCACCATGAACATAAATCTTATCATCTCTCCGAGAGACATCTCTATTAAAGAGACGATTTGACATCACTTGTGAAGTCAATATTTCAATCTCAGGAGGAGGAAATCGAACACTACCAATATGAGTTATATTCAACAGGTAAGCAATAATATGACGATCCACAATGAAAGTAATACCTCCTACAATAGTATTGAACATGCAATTGGCTGGGTCTGGATCATGAATATTTGCATAAAATTGTGCAGTCATATCAATAAGGGCAGTTCCCATTGGTTTGTGAATAATTCCCCATGAGTGATTTTTGAAGAAATCCTTGTACCTCAATTTCAGAGGCATTATAGCATCTTTCAAAAATGGGTTGTTTGTTCTTATACTCCAAATAGAGGTCACAGGCAGCAGGGTTAACAAACTTAGCACGGATACTAGAATCATATAAATAATTATACCTAGATTGACCACTTGAGCTCCCAAAATGACTAGTTCTCTTCCTATGTGCCATTTATGGATATGAACTCACAGAGAAATGTTGAGAAACTTACTTGGTTTGTGAAATGTTAAGGTTTTCTTTCTTGTACACGAACTGATGCTAATGGTAGAACACCGGTACTGCAAGAAAACGAGCAACAAACACCAACCCATGGTGTAATTTTTTGTTGTTACAACAATGAACCCAAGAACACCCAAAAAGGTTGAGAATTGAGGTTATGGGAATCAATAGTTCACGAACTGTTTGGGTTTCTTTCTTTTCGTTCTCGAACTATTGAGAAGAAGAAGAGGCGAAGAAAATAAAGTTGGTTTTTCCTCTTTTAATGTGTCGAACGGTGTTACTCGAACCAGTTACATACTTTCTGGAACATGGTTCCAACACGGACTAGTTATAGGTTCAGAGTATGTGAACCGCACATGTGCTGACAAGGGCTCGTTTGTTTTTAGCAAACATATGGAGTCATTATATCTAGAGTAAGGCTCAACAAATAAAATTACGAGTTACCTATGTAGAATAAGACACACATCAAGAAGGTCTCGCTCACCGTGACACCAAGAAAGAGTTTCTTTCCAGCAGCTCTTACAACATCCAGTATCGAAAGATACCCAAAAGTCTGTTTTCTTTCGTTTTTCAAAGAACATCAAAAGCCCACAAAAAAATTATGTTCCTGATTTCTTGTTTTACTGCAAAAGAGAAACAGCTTATGCAGATAATTTTTAGAACTGCAAAGGGAAACTCTTTTGAAAAAAATAAACGTCTTAACTTCTTCACAAAAGAAGACAAAACTACTATCTTGATAGGAAGTATAAGGAATTGAGCAATAAATTGATTCATGCTTTGTGGAGATACACTCAGATGACTGAGATTTAAACTCCTCTTGTAATTCGTTTAGTTTTTTATAACTAATTGGATTACGTAGAAGACGAGCACTGCTCTCACTGATTAGTAAATCAATATCAACCTCGACATAAATATTATTCATCATAACTTGATTTAGCATGTCAAGAGATTCTTGTTCTTTCTGGAGATATAGATCAACATCAGAAGATAAGCTTTCAAGATTCTTTTCAATTCCTGAAAAAACTTCAAGGGATTTTAAACCTGGTGGAGGTTTAGATAGAATTTCTTCTACAGATTTTATTAAATCGGTCATGGAAGAGAATTCAGGAATCCCTGGATCTGGTGGTGCATTTGTTGAGATAACACTTCTGTCCATATTCAGATCGCTACAAACACAGACTTATGAGGTCTTAAATGTGTTTTCCTGCTTTGATACCAATTGAAAAAGCGGGGTCTAACAACCACACCAAATAGTTCGTTCGGCAATCTGAATAGAAAAACTCCAATATACTTTCAAGAGAATCAACTAGGAAATCACACTCAATCTAGAGAAAAGTGTATCAAAGAGTATATATCTCAATTTCTCAATTCAATATGCAATCAGCAAATAGGAATTTGCGAGCCCGATTGAATAAGAGAAATAACTTGAACGGTACCAAAGACCAATGTTCAAATCTCAATCAATTTATATAAACAACCAAAGGTTGGATTATCTAATTGATTGATCTTAACGTACAACCTGTGATATTTCTATTATACAACAAAATATAATGCGGAAAAGAAATAACACAGACACCAGAATTTTGTTAACGAGCAAAAATTCAAATGCAGAAAAATCCCGGGACATAGTCCAGCTTTGAACACCATACTGTATTAATCCGCTACAGACACTAGCCTACTACCAATGAACTTCAAACTGGGATGTAGTTGAGCCCTAATCAATCTCACACTGATCAAGGTACAGTTGCGCTCCTTACGTCTCTGAACCCCAGCAGGATTCTATGCACTTGATTCCCTTAGTTGATCTCACCTACAACCAAGAGTTCCTACGACCTAAAGTCGAAGACTTGATAAACAAATCTGTCTCACACAGAAAAGTCTATTGGAATAGATAAATCTATCTCCCACAGAAATACCTACGAGTTTTGTTTCGTCTTTTGATAAATCAAGGTGCACATGAACCAATTGATAAACCGGACTTATATTACCGAAGAAAAACTTAGTATTATCAATCACCTCACAATAATCTTAATCGCATGGTAGCGAAACAAGATATTGTGGAATCACAAACGATGTGACGAAGATGTTTGTGACTACTTTTAATCTTACCTATCGGAGATAAATCTCAAGAAAATATTAGAAAAGATAATACTCAATCACGATAGTAGAAGTAAGATCAGAACACACAACTACAGAGAAAATAGTTGGGCCTGGCTTCACAATACCAATGAAGTCTTTAAGTTGTTAATCTACGGGGTTTCGTGAAAAACCTAAGTTTAAAGGAGAATCAACTCTAGTCGCAACTAGTATCACACAGGAGGTGTGGGGATTATGTTTCCCAGTTGCTATAGTTCTCCCTTATATAGTTTTCAAATCAGGGTTTGCAATATAAGTTACCTTGGTAACAAAGCATTTAATATTCACCGTTAGATGAAAATCAGGGTTTGTAATCTACGTTACCTTGGTAACAAAGCATTCAATATTTACCGTTAGATCGAACTTAGCTTGTTATACATAAATAAAATGTACCCTTATTTAGGTTTGAGTAATCGTACCTAAACGTGTACACTATGTTGAATCAACAATAGTTAACCGAGGTTAGCTATATGAACACTCTCATATCAACCTTATTCATCTTAACCACAACTAGTTCAAATGACTCAAATGAAACTAGTTATAGAGTTTACAAGAACACAATTGAAGAAAAATCGGTTTGATTCACTCGAACCAATTCACGAAAATTATAGCCACGGTTTGCAAAGAATGCGCTCCTTAATATATAAATGTATTATTTCATGAACAAATCGATTTTAGAACTTTACCCACTCAAGTATGCAAACAGGTACACATACTTAAGTACCCGGTTTGAGTTTGGGTTTCACCAGTATGCAAACAGGTACGCATACCTCCAAACACAGCAGAAATTTTCGGACCCAAACCTTTCGCCAGTACGCGTACGGGTATGTGTACTTAGCTACCCGGAATTCCACAACTTCAAGTACGCATACGGGTATGCATACTATAGTTCCGGTCATGGATCACATACATGCAAGAATGCATACTATGTTCATAATCCAATGATGGTTAAGTACTCTAAAATCTATGTCAATCATTGAAACTTTCTTAGAGGATGACAATAGCCTTTTTCACACACTATTAGCATCAAAGCAATTTTCAAGTTATTGAAATAATCATAACGAAACATTCCAAGTCTGCATCAAATGATTGTATCACACAAACCATGTAAGATGTTACTCGACAATTTTCACATGATCATCTTTTGACTTTCGTCAAGAATATAAGATGAACTTGGTTAAAACGAAAGCTTACCAACACATATTTCGATAAATATGTAAGCGAGTTAAACTCAACTCGAAATCTCAAATGTGCATAATCGAATACTATATAGTAATAAGAATTTTGTCTCAATATAGGAGATAGAGTAGAAACAAACTTTCCAAGTGATAGATGAGTTTTAGTATCCACATACCTTTTGTTGATGAAGTTCCACAAGCTCTCCTTAGTAGTTATTTGTCTTCAATTGATGAACGCCGTGAAGTCTAATGCTCAACTACACAATCTATCCTAGTACGAAACATCACTATAAGTAGACTAGAAATCAAGATTTATAGTTTTCATTTGATCACTAACATTGACAAACAAGTTTGAGATAGCAACGCTTGCGAGTTTGACCGAGCAGTCTAACAGGTGTCATGTTGTTGAAGGGCCTTATCTTAGGAAGACATCTAATCGGCATTCCAAAATTCATCCTTCAGGACAAGGATTAAGCGTAGGGGATGGTATTACCATATCTAGTCATACCCCAATTGTTTTATCCCTGTCGGTGGATACTATTAGAGGGTGCTTTGGTATTAGTAAGTGTTTGTTATTGGTGTGAGTGACACATGCCTTCGAATTGTGTCCTATTAAATACAATCTATAATTTTTGAATCTATTATTTTGTTTCACCTTGTGAGAAATGTTCTTCATCCTGCAGTGTAGATGTTGTAGTTTAATTTCTGACTACGTTTTTGTACTGTTGAGCACAACACTTATTACTCGTCGTGTTCTTATATAAGAACCGGGAATTGTTGTTGGGGTCATTTATCGTGCTTATGTTACGAGAACTATCTTTTTTATCTATGATTTACAACTTGACTTTGATGTTATCTTGCTTAACTTGTATCTCTGGGAAGGCTTAGTCATATCACCTGAGAATAGATTTTCAGCCTAAGCTAGCCGGTGTTCTTTATATTTTTGATAAATTTAAGTATATTGAGGAGCAAGTGAACTATATGAAGAACAAAGTAAGTGGAGTTTTGGCATTATGGTTTCTCCGGATTAACGTTTTTGAGATTATTATTTAATCCCTATCACCTAAGGATAATAATGCTCGGCATAAAAAAACACCAAGTCGAATCACCATCAACTTCAGAAACATGATCCTATTTTATGAACCTCTTGAAGATTTTTCAAGTTCTTTTATCACAAATTAGCAATAATAGTCTATTAGCCTCACGGCTTGCATATGGGTCGGTGGATAATCTTCCATTTTGTAGTTACAGAATCTTTAGGACCTTATCTGTTTTTGCTAGTTACGGTGCGTCTTTGAGTGTTTTTTTGTCAACTATAATGGGCAAGCAGCTCTTCCAACAAGCTATGCTAGGGAAGGCGGCCCTGGTAAGCATTGGTCTGCACTAACATGTTAGTTTGTTTAAGTTAGAGTTTGTAAACCCATTTTGTCCAATAACTTCACTTTTAGCTTTTCCTTTTGTAATTGTGTTTGTTATCCCGTTCTCAACTCAAAAGATTCAAGCAGAAAAACAAGAAGATAAACTGGTAATGTTCGGGCTTCACATCTCAGCAACTGAATTCATATTCGTCGAAGGCCAACGGATCAATTGTATCGAAAACCACCAACATCAATTGCATCGAAAACCGCCAACAACAACAACGTTCCTCTAGACACTACTATGTCCATCAAATGTACAACTTTTCTTGTGAAAACCATTCGTCGAAGGCCTACGGATCCTCGACAATCTTCACTGACTCCACCTTACCATCTTCGACGGCTATCCCCATGCAATTATGATCCAAAGACTGCTACTCACTATCTGCTCCTCTATCCAGTTAAAGATTCCTGACATATTGATCTAATTGTAATTGATAAATATCTGAGTATCTCGTATTCCTGTGTAATAACTCCTTAGTACGTTAATAAATATCATGCATGCTTCAAAAAAAAAAGAAGAAAGATAGTGCTCGGATGATTAATATTTGTGGGAGAAAAACTTGAAAGGTGGCTTCCCTTGTTGAGAAAAATGCTAGAATTTCATGGTTGCCTATGGCTTTTGGATACCGATAAATTAAGTGATTAAACTTTCTCTATAAATATTTGTGGTGAGAAAAATGATGTGAGTTTGAAGTGTATACAATTTCTTCTTGTCCAAAAGAAATATAAAAAAGAATCCAAATATTTAATTTTCACTTGTACAATTTACGTCATGAGTAGAATAAAACCAGACACATTATATCTATACCCTTTGGAAGTAAGAAAGCACTAAAGAGGATATTTTCATCTGAAGATTCGTAACCAAAATTTACACGTACTTTGTAATAAACCAACAAAATGTCAAACTTAATCCAAAAGATCAAGTTTGCAGTCCCCTCCAAAGTCCAAAGTGCATGACAAACATTGCCGTTCAAGAAAAGATTATAGATTTGGAAGAATTGTTGTTCAATCCAACCTAACTCAATTATCTCCACCCAAAATTAATCACTTTTGTTATAGGAGGGAGCTTTCGGATCAAGGGAGTGAAAATCTCGTGCTTGACTCATCTAATTTAACGGATTCAATACTTTTGTATGAGTCGGACAAAACTACCCCACACAAAACCCCTGTTTCAAAACAAAAAATTTATCTTCTCTGTACTTCTTCTCTCTGCACCTCTTCTTCCTGAACTGTGAAGAACACACATAAACTCTAAAACCCAATTCCATTTCATCTATGATTCATTTAATACAAAATCATTAAGACTTTGGGTACTTCATTACCCATGTGATTAAATCATGATTCTCTCTTTCTTCGATTTATCTTTACAAAAAAAAAAAGAGTTTATAAAACCTTGGTTCGTTCATACTATTAGAAGAGAAATAAAACATTTCACGTTCGCAACTATGAACGTGAATACCAAATTCCTATATCATGTAGGTGACGGTGAATTGCAACATTTCACTATCACATGAGTGCTGGTAAATTATAACATTTCACTTCCATTTTAGTAACGGTGAACATATGAATTCCAAACAACAAAAGATTGATTTCCATTTGAAAAATAATCAGAACTATTGAAAATTTACCATGGAACGTGATGGTGCTAGCTTGGAAATTCAATTGGCTGCAGTGGCATAAGATGAGTGTATTCTCTGCGAAGAAGAGTTGCAAATAGAAACTAATCAACCAAAACCGAAGAAAGAAAACAATGGACAATGAAATATTCACCAGCACTTGAGTGGAAGGGAATTGTCGTATTTCACTGTAACTTGGATGGAAGGGAACTGCTGTTTTCACCATCATTTTTCTGGTAGAGAAACTAAGTATTCGTTATCCAAAATATGGATGTGAATGCTTCATTTCACTATCACTGGTTCGATAGAACCAAGGTCATGCATACTGACTTTTATTCGTCTATGGTGTTGTACTACATAAGAACATGAGAGAATCATGCGCGTGGAAACGAGATCGGTTTTCCATGAAACTCGCATACATTTGTGGATAGAGATTAACACATCGTTTTAATTGATTTTCTCAGGTTTGAGTTGATTTTCTTAGGTTTGAGTTGGAAATGGGAGTATTAAGAGTTCTTAGTTACTCAGATTCTTCCACTCCATATAACAGAAATCGTGCGGGTTAGCACAATTTCCTAATGAGTCAGCTTTAAAGGGGTACTTTGGTCCAGAAAACACTGAAATCTAACTCATTCGTAAATCAACGAGTTGAATACGAGTTTCCCACTCCCTTGATCTGGAAACCCCTCCCTATAACAAAAGTGAAATTAATTGTCATGGTCATACAATCTATCCTTGGTTGTTTGTCTTTTGAGTTCACAATGGGATTTCTTACAGAATGTCGATGCCTGATTGTAGGTATCAACAGTGCCATGTTTTTGGGATATGATAATAGGAAAAAATATGAATTTTAAATAGTAAATCAGAGTACCCATATCCATGTATTTAATTAATTTCTAATTTACCCCTCACTAATCATGTTTAGTGGTTAATTATAATTAATTAAGTTAATATTCCTTCCATTCCAAATTAGATGAGCTATTTGGTTTTACATTTTGTCCCATAAATAGATGATCTATCTCACTAATCTTTTTTTTTTTGTAAGTTTAGTGCATTTCAAAAGAACTAACTTGAGGAGCTAGTAACCCTTACAATTCTCAGAGTAGAGCCATCTAATATTGAGTTATTGGAAACCACTCTAACATTTTATTTATCTACTTCTAAATCTAATTTAATACAAGGAGGAGTAACATTCTCCCAGTTAAGAGCATTACTAAAGGATATTGCTTCCTTTGCTAGAGTATCTGCCACATTGTTTACTGTTCTTGGTGCAAAATGAAAACCCAATTTTTTTTGACATGAATTAAAAATGTTTTTAACTTCTTCTAGGATAGATTGATTCTGCCATTCCAGTTGAGATTCTCTTCCATTCAGGTAATCGAAGAGGTTTTTGCAATCGCCTTCTACAGAAAAGTTTGATAGCGCTGCCTCAGCTTCCCATTGCGCTCCTTGCAGTAATCCCAAGGCTTCCGCTTCTTCAGGGGTAGAAACTGAGAATGGTCCTGCTCTACCAGACTTGAAATCCCCTGCATCATTCCTAAAGATTAAAGAGAAATCTGCAGGCAAATCTAAAGAAGTCCAAGATGCATCTATATTGAGTTTAAGTTGATTTTTCCTTGGGGGTATCCACCCAAGATTCTTAGTTTTAGTACTAGTTGAGGGATTTAATTGGATATCATCCTTATACCAGTAGTCAAGGTATCTCTGTATTTCCAGACCTAATTGGGTATTAGTTTGTTGTTTATGTTCAAAGACTTTATTACATCTTTCTTTCCAAATAAATCAAGCTTTAGTCAAAATGATTTCTACAGGTACATTAGGGTCTTTGTTTCCTATCCAAGCCTTACAAACATCTAAGAAGGATAAAGAACTATGTATATTGTGAGCTATTGGGGATGGTTCATCATCCCATACAGACTTAGCATAAGGACAAGATATGAGCATGTGTTCCACAGATTCTACCATATTAGATATTACAACCAAAAGAGCAATTAGGTTGAATGTTTTCCATAAAGGAAGAAATCTTTAGATTAGCTGAGAGAGCATACCGCAGACATTTCCAAATAAAGATTTTGATTCTTTGGGCAACGTTAAGGTCCCATAAGCTTTTTCAGAAGGAATATGGTTGACCTAAGTTGTAGTGATTTACTGTCCTTTCAGTGCGCTTTTTGTACATGGATTTCACCATATAGACCCCAGATTTTGTGAGCAGCCATCTAAGGGTATCAGGCTTATCCTTTGCTATTATAATATTGTAAATTTTCCTAGCAATAGGTTCAGTAAACATTTCAAAGATTAAGGATGAATTCCACTTTTTAGTGAGAGGATCAATCAGGTCCTTCACAAGTGTTAAGTGAGAGTTACTAGTAGTTCTAAAACTGCTAAGATTAGATTACAACTTCAATATCCATCTATCATTCCAGATATTGGTACTAATTCCACCTCCAATTTCCCAAATGCTGTTTTGTTCAATAAGATGTATGCCTTTGCTGATGCATTTTCAAATCCAAGAGCTAGTAGTGGGATGTTTGGCTTTGAAGACTGAGGTATTTTTGAAATATCTAGGCTTTAATTGGGTTACCCATAAAGCATTTGGTTCTGTCAGCATTCTCCAAGCTAACTTAGTTATCAAAGCTAAGTTAAAAATATGAGCATTTCTAAAACCTAGACCTCCTTTATTTTTGGGTTTACAGAGACAAGAATAAGACTTGGGACAATAACCCTTGTAATCTATTTCCTTTCCCCACTAAAAATCTCTTTGAAGAGAATCAATTTTGTTGGCGATTTTCTTTGGTAAGATGAAACAACTCATTTGATAGCTGGCCATACTTGCCAGAGAAGACTTATTAAGAATTAGTTTACTAGTTTGTGGTAAAATCTTACCCATCCAAACTTGGATTTTGTGCTCCATTTTCTCTACCAAACTCTCAAAGAGTTTGATTTAGCTCTACTTATAAAAAGAGGAGTTCCTAAATAAGAATCCTTAGGATTAATTTTCTTAATTTTTAGAATTTTACTAATCATTCTCTGATGCTTAGGTTGAACTTTTTTACTAAAGAAAACCCCAGATTTTTCAAAGTTTATTAATTGCCCGGAGGCTTTACCAAAAGAATCAAGCAGAGATAAAATGTTACGACATTCTCTAAATTCAGCTCTTATGAAGAGGAGACAATCATCAACAAAAAATAAGTGTGATATGGGGCTATTCTTATGAGTAACTTTAACACCATTTATGAGCTTTTCTTCCTCACTCGCCAGAAGTAATCTAGAAAAGATTTCCATACAAATGATAAATAAGTAAGGAGACAAAGGATCTCCTTGTCTAAGACCCCTAGAAGGCTTGAAAGACTCTCCAGGACTACCATTAAGTAAGACTGCAATGGAAGAGGTAGAAACACATTGATAAATAAGATTACAAAAGTTGGTATTAAAGCCGAATGCTTGCATGGATGAAATTAAGAAGTCCCAGTCCACTCTGTCAAAAGCCTTTGACATATCAATCTTAATTCCCATCCCAGCATGTTTCACTTTCTTTTTCTTGAAAGAGTGAATTATCTCTTGAGCAATTATAATATTGTCAGAGATTTGTCTTTTTGAGAGGAAAGCTGCTTGGAATGGAGATATGATAGAGTTAAGAAGGGGCTTAATCCTATTAGTTAAAAAAATTTCTGTAATATTGTAAATTGTATTACAAAGGCCAAATAGGTCTAAAGCCACTAGGGTCAATTGGATACCTACTCTTAGGAATGAGAAAGAGGAAAGTTTTGTTGAATTCAGGATGAAAAACACCTGATTCAAAAAAATGTTGTATAGAAGACACTACTTGTTCACCCACTGTCTCCCAGTTTAATTTAAAAAAACTAGCAGGGAACCCATATGGTCCAGGGGATTTGTTAGGCTTTAATTTCTTGATGACTAGCCAAATTTCATCAGTAGTAGGAATGGAGTTTAATAACAGGTTATCTTCTATGGAGACACAAGGAGATATGTTATTAAATAAACTAAGATTAGGGGCTAGGAGAGGAGATGGAGAAGACTAGAGAAGAAATCTAAAAGAGATTTTTGCATTTCATCTTTCTTAAAAGTAATTTCATTGTCAATTCTTCTAAGGAATTCAATGTTGTTCCATTTTCTTCTCTTCATTGTCTTTGTGTGGAAGTATTTGGTATTTTTCTCTCCTAGGTGAACCATATTATCTCTGGATTGTTGCTTAGCTATGGCTTCTTGGGTGGCATAGAGCTTCTCTAACAAAGAAAGTTTTATCTCTAAGTTTTTCTTCCTTCTTGTAAACAGAAGAGGAGTTATTCAAGTTACTAATTTGAGCTAGAGTTTGTTTAATTTGTTTCGAAGGAAGTCCAAAAATATTTTTTTTTTCCAAAAATCTAAATTGATTTGTAGAGTTTGAAGGTTTTGAATTAAAGACTGAGTAGGGTTTTCTCTAATGATATGATCCCAGGATTCCTTAATGGTTTAAACACATGAGCTTTCTTTCTGCCATGTGTCATAGAACTTAAAAGTATAAGAAGATTTAATACTAGCAGTGTTAAGGTTTAGAGAAATTGGACAGTGATCAGATCCAGCTGCCACTAGATGAGTGAGCTCAGCATTACTGAATTTTAAACTCCATTCTACATTAGCTACAACTCTGTCTAGTCTTTCTTGAATATTAGCATTGTCTTCCCTCTGGTTATTCCAGGTAAAAGCATAACCTTTGAATCCTAAATCTAGGAGACCGGCTTTGGACAAAACATTATGAAAAAAATACTATCAGAGTTCTTAAAGGGTAAGCCTCCTAATTTGTCTTCTTGACTAAAAATTACATTCAGGTCTCCTAAAAGCATCCATGGCATGGAATTGATATCAATTTGTTTAGATATATCAGTTAAAAAATTTCATGCCTCTTTCTTATTATGAGGGTATGGACTTCGATATAAGCAAGTAAGAAGCCATTTTTTTTGACTCCGGATTGGTCTGAACTAGAATGTTAATCATATTTAAATTCCAATGAAAAATTTCAAAGGAAAATCCATCCACCCAAGCTAGTGCTAAACCTCCAGTTGAATCTATCGGGTCTACAATGTGAATATTAAGATAATCTTTAAGCAAGGTCTTGACTAGATGTTTCTTAGATTTAGTTTTAGAGAGGAATAAAATTTCAGGTTTATCCCCATTTATCAGTTGATTGAGATGATTTTGTGTAAAATGGTTTCCACATCCCTGAGTATTCCAAGCAATAATTTTCATGATAAGTTTAGAAACAAAGCTAAAGGACTATTAAGAGGATTATCGGGCTATCTAGAAGCAATAAAAATTGAATCAAATACTAGAAACAATTTAGGATTAAAGCAATTAAGAAATTAAAAAAAAAATAGGGATTTAGGGTTACCTGGATTTCGCCCTTTTGCTCAGATGGAGAATTAAGGAAAAAAGGAATTGGCGAGAACCCATTTGTTGTTTGATTCTGTTCTTTAAGATTAGAGCCATATTGATTAATTTTAAGTTGATCGTCAGAATCAGATACCAGGATTTGAAGCCCTTCAGAGGAGGAAGAGGATGGAAAATCCGGTACTAAGAGTTTAAAAGCTGATTTATGCAATGATTTAGGAAATACAGGACAAGCAAATGGAGTTTGATGACTAGACATAGCTTCAATATCATGAGATGCAAATGATGAAGATGCAAAGGACTCAGAAGAAATTGGTGAGACCAGGTACTCATGAGCATCTTTAAAAGATGAAGATGAGAAAGAGAGTCTCCTATTGACTAACTCTAGTTTTGGTTCTACTTCTAATCTGGGAACAACTAACTCATGTTCCGATTCTATTTCTAATCTTGGATCAGCAGGGATAGGATAAGAAGGTTCTAGTTCGGTACCAAAAATTGGTTCCTCAATTGCCTGAGACATAGTAGCTAGAACTCGTCGAGCCTCCGAGTTGCCGGTATCCACCGATTCCGAGTCATCACCATGAATATGGATGAAATTTTCCAGTAAGTTAAAGGGATATGTTCTCTTTCCTAGGAGGGAGTTGGAGGCTTCCGACATGTCTTCATCACAGATAACAGGACCCAGAACTTCATAGCTACGATCCACTTGACCCGGTAAAGCACTTGTTAACTCACCTAAAGGGTGCACTTCTTCGAAAAGATTAGAAAGAGTCTCTCTATTACCAGGAATATTCAAGAAGTTTTCTACCGGCTCCATGTTTACATGAGCATCAGTATTATCTTGAGGATTCAAAATCTGGATGGAAGTATTGTCTAACCAATAGATATCATCCGCAGGACTAGGTGAGTGCATAGAAATATCGTATATATCTTCTAAAGGCCTGTGTTGTAGAATGGCACATTGCGTGATCTTATGACCAAAACGGAAGCAGTAGGAACAAAATTTCGATGAAAGATTATGGTAGGTGAAGGACAACTTTCTAACAGGAAAAGGATTTACTTTCACTAGTAATTTCATCACAAGAGGCTTTTCAATATTCACCCAAACCATCACTCTTGGTTCACAATCAAAGCTTCCATTTTCTACTCGACTCACAATACCTATTCTACTGGCAATTAATCCAATACGTTCTCCTATTCTATGCTCATGCTTGGAGTTTGAGATACTTGCCCATAGGGGTATTTCTTTGACAACATCAGAAGAGATTTGCATACCAGGATAAGCTGATCTCACGGAAAGCACATTGTCGTAAGGATACCAGGGACCATTCAGCGCAATCCATTCTAAATACTTAGCCTCAAGAAAAGTAATGATAAAAAGGTTTGGATCCACGTCTCGAATTTGAAATCCGACGTTGAGACCCCAAAAATGCTGCAGGACACTTCTAATATCTTCGGTTGTTATACGTTTGGGTTGAGAAAATTCTGGCAAGGATGCTGTTGTCTTTAATTCCAAACTCCCTCATTAAGGCAGGAGGAGTTGGTAAAATGCCAAGATTCATGTCCTTGCCAGAATTTTCTCAACCCAAACGTTTTGAAGAAGATCATAACTACTCCTCAAGTTGGTAAAATGTTGTCTTCTTCAATGCCACTTAAGTGTTTGTAAAGATCATAACTACTCATATTGAAGAGGATCAGAAAAAAAAGAGATACACAGACACAAAACAACATTGAAGAAGATGGAGTATTGCAATCCAAGATTTAAATAAGATGCTTACTATATTCCAACATCAGACACCTCGATAAACTAACCTTAAAAAATATAATTCAAAAAAAACCTCGACCGATCAAAAATCGACAACAAAAGTATGTCTAATCATTCATCAACATAAAGATATTCAATAAATTCCTTGGAGAGGCAAAAAAAACAATACAGGCAAGAGCTGCAATGCATGTCACAGAAATAGGGAATTAAATGCTAAGAAGATTAGACGGGGGCAACAAATTCAATGTTGGATAAAGAGAGTTTGAGAAGGGCTATGTCTCAAGATAAGGCTAGCCAAGATTTGAAATTACTCATAGCTTTAATTGGGAATATAAAACGAGAAAGAAATTCAAAGAAGATACATGCTACTATTAGGTTAGCATGAATCAGGGAGTTGAGAAGACAGGAGAAGCAAAACTAGTCATGAATATTAATGCAATTTTCCACTAATCGTAAAAACACTGACAAGATGAGGAGCACAAGAAGAAGAGACTTAAGCAAAACTAGTCATGAATCCATAGAGACTTAAGCATACAAGAATTGTAAAGAGATTAAATACCATGAGTAGTTCAAAGGTTCGTACTATCTATAAAACCCTCCTTCCGGTAAAGAGGTAAAAACCAAAGGCAAACAAAGAGCAGAGAAAAAACTGAGAAATTTGAAAATCAATGGATTGTAATCACTTTAGGATTCCATTAGGTGCTCGAATCTCGTCTACTAAGGTGATACGCTGTCAAGAAGGTCAACTTCACCGTATGCAGTTTTATAGATGTAACGCATATAACCGAGAAGTTTTTTTTTACTCTGCCCAAGCACATCGACTAGCTCTATGCAACTTAAGCAAGGAGGAGAAAGAGAGATTGGGGAAGCAAGCAATTAAGGATTTGCAAATTCGATTAACTACCAGAGTTCCGGTGACTGCCAACTATTTTTTGACTGAGTATCCACCTGGTATGGACTATGCTTATGTGCATGAAAAATCAGCAATCTATCAACAGGAAATGGATGGGGGTTTGATCGAGGTTGAAGATTCCGGAAAGGAATAAAGAAGAAGGATAAATAAGAGATTCGTCTGGGCCTAAATGAGTCAAAACCAAGTATCATGAGATGAAATCTCAGAGAGAGTTCAATTTACTTTGTTTTAAATTATTAGTGTCTTAGTTAGTAGTATTTCAGAACTTGGTATGAACTATGTTTTTATCTTTTTATATTAATGGAATCCTTTTTAGGTAAGTGATTTAACTTTCCAGCTCTAACAACACGAAGAAAAAGTTTAACTCAAATATAAATAAATAGAACAGGAACACACCAGACCAATAAATCAAACGGAGGAGCAATAATCAATGTTAATCTAAAAGAAAAGTTAGTTTACTCGGTGCAAAGACCCCCGGAAGATTAAACAATCAAAGAAAACAACACATAATCGGATTATAACTACTTCTTCACCGGAATTTCCAAATAGCTTCCAAGAGGGAATACTAAACAGACCAAACTTATTGATAAGATGCACAAAGATGGAAGAGAAGAAAATAAGTATGGATTTTTTTTTTTGTATGATTGCAATGAACAACTCATAACGAAGAGGAAGAAGAAAGAAAGAAAGCTTCACAGGAAATGAAAAGATGGATGAATGAGTGCATGAATGATGAACGCAAGATGCAAAATCGGCTTAAAAATTTATTAATTTTTTTTTTTGAACCGAATCATAGCAACAAACGGTGTTAATTCCCCTCCCTTAATCCCCACCTGGCTATGGGCGAAATCTAGATGGGAGTTTTACTCCATGATGATCATGAAAGGATAAGCGTAGAAGAAGAAAAAGAAGAAAGGAGAAGGAGAAATACAGCGATTGCAGGGAGGAGAGAGGGCAAGAGGTATCCTTAGTTGAAGAACTTTTGATGCATCATGGCTATCTCACTAATTAAGGGGTATTTCTAACACTACCCTTTTAATTGATTATTGTTACTATAAGAAATATGTATAATTTGATAGCCATGTTTATATTCGTTAGGTAGGTGTTTTAAAATGCTTTTCAACGGTATAAAGTTTACGAAAAACCGTGGTATAGTCTAAGAGATAAATCATTTCTAATTTTTACTGATTATTATCCCTAAGGGAATAATGGTGAAAAATACTTAAAATACTTTCCTTTCCTCTTTGCCTTAAGAATTGTGCAAACTAAAACTAGCTCATCTAATTTGGAACGAAGGGAGTAGATTAGTTTGACAATGATTAGTATAAATCATAATCACTTCACTTGGGTGAGAGTAGAAGAAACTTTTTTGAGGTAATAGGAATTTGGTTAAAATGAGTGCTCCCAACATACAAAATGCCGACAAATGTACAGAAAATAGGTACTCCCAACTTACAGTGCCGTCATTATAAGTTATTTATCGAGCATGTCGGCACCATTTTCCGACATGGTCTTCATCACTTCCGGCATGGTCTTAATCACTAATACAATGCCGGCAATGTAAAAAAAAAACATTTTCAAAGTGAGGAGCCGGCAGCAAAGAAGAAGAAAATTTGAAATGGAATGGAAAATATCTAGGTTTAATTTGTTTTAAAGGGTACTTTAGTATTTCCATTTCTAAAAAGCACCCCTCAGCAGGAACTATTAGATGGAGATATTAATTTATATCCCCCGATTAGTTTTCATATCCCAATTGTGCGTTCTTTTGGAAGCATAAACTAGTTGTTGTTGGACCAAATTACAGTGGGAAGATCTTCACCCTGGAGAAAGTTGATGTGCAAGGGAAGGCTTAACAATTGGAAATCTCAGATTACTTATGGCCTTGTTTGGTAAAATTTATGATTATGTATAATCATAAATAGATAAATGATTACGATATATAATCATTTTAAAAATAAATTTTTCCAAACACTTTTTTTCAAATAATTGATTATCTTAGAATGATGATCTCGAGAAATAGAAGAAAGAACAATTATTTATGATTTTTTTAGTCCTATGTGTTTTTTTGCCTCTCTCTTGATAGTTTAGAGAAAATAAGAAGAAGAAAAATTCAATTTGAATTTGCTAGAAAAAATAATTGATTATAATAAAATTTCAAAACAACTTTTTTCTATTTATGGAAATAATGGATTTTTTCAATTATGATTAAAATAAGCAATTATTATAATGGTTACCAAACGCATATAAAATTCATTATAATCTGCATAATGAATTATGGGCTGATAATCCATTAAAATAATGGTTACCAAACAGCCCCTATACGTGGAATCTAATATGATCAATACCTCCTTGTCATGCATAATTATTTTATTTTGATTATATTGACGTTCATATATATACAGTATATTATGATCGTCTATATGAGATCTGAGCACAACTCCATTTTGGTTACTGGTGTCAACTTTTTGTGATGGTTATTTGTGCTGCTACATTGTCTCCCGCAAGTTTCAGTAATATCTGGTCAACAGTTTCCATAAAAAAAGCCAAACTATAGGTTTTTTTATTCATAGTTGATAAAAATGCCATATTAAAGTGGACGGGACGCAGAGTTCCATTGCAATAGTGATGACCAGAGTTTACAAAAAGTGATGATAGACCCACCAAAGGACAACACCCACATGTGCATCAAGAGGGGATTGGACGGCTTCAATATCACCCTCTCTGCATTGGGATAGAATGGGATATGAGTGGATCCCACCACCCTCTCACACGGTGCAGTTCGGGTAAAAATGTTTACGGCCGTACGAATCATTTTGGGTTTACATATCAGAACATATATAGTCATTAGTAAGCATGAAGAAGAAAGAAAGTCATTAGTCGGTCACTAGGAAGGGAAAATTAAGGTCATAATATAAACATTGAGCCTCATCTATTATGACGACAAAGATATCCCATCCATCACAATAATAACGTCATACTTCTAAGTCAAGTTAGGTATAACTTTTACATCAAACTATGTAACATTTTTATCATTAAAGACAGAACTACTAGATATTATGATAAAAGAGAATTGTATTATTGAATGAGATGATTTACATTGAGAACCCATAAGATATATATAGCGATACTATAACTTGGTATGCAAGATTAATACTTGTAAATCAATCCATACTAAATATATCAAATACTAAATATAACTCTAAACACTAAAACTTTTCATATAATATTTCATATTTGTGTACTCTAACACCCTCCCTCAATCTCATGGGGATTGGAAAAACCGTATGAGATTGGCCATGAAAATTGTTGATGAAGTGCGGTGCCAATAAACGCCCGAGAATTATAAGAAGAAACGCGTCACCATTAAAAAAAAATACCGATTCGGAGAACCGTAACTTGCACGTCACCATAACTTGTTTACCACGACAGAACCAAGTGAGAGAATGACAACGATGAAGAGAAGGAGTTGTTGCGACTATGGAGTTTCGGTGATTGTGATGAGAAGCTGAAGGAAAGGAACATGGCAGTGACAACAAGGAGCTTGGCAGAGATGACAATAACCAGCACAGATTTGGGATGGAACTGAAAAAGGACATGGAAGTGTTGCTGATTATCGACGGAGTTTGGATTGATTATGATGATCAAAACGGTGATGCTCGGTGGGGCTGTGGTTTGCTGCCATTGAAGAGCTCGAGAGATGGAGAAGTTTGAAGCTGGCAGAGAAGGGATGCAGTGAGTTTTTTTTTTTTTTTTTTTTAAGTCGATAAAACAGCATGGCAGTTATGGAGTTGGGTTCTGAGAAAACAAGGGGAAACAGGACAGGATAGGACGTGTATGCTAGGCTTGATGGGTAGAGGGCGTGAACTAAGGCTATAGAAATGAAAGATGGTGAACAGAATTAATTAATTAACAATAAGAGAGGGACAACAGGGGGATTGGATTAACACGTTTCGGGAGAGATAAGTGGGTTTGGAGAAGTAGTAGGGCACTACTGAACGAGAAAAATAAAGATCGGGAAGAAAGAAAGAGGAGTGGGGTACTTGAGATGATGTGATGACAGAAGAAAAGGTTCTGTTGTGTTTGGAGCGAACGGCTGATAGTGGATAGAAAATTAAGGGAGAAAATGTAGTGAACGGAGTCACGGACAGAGGCTAGAAAGATAGACAAAAGAACAAGGACAGATAGGTGTTGGATACTCTAGTGACATGATGGATTAATAAGAGGTTGGAATTAAGGATTTGGTAGTAAAGAAGACAGAGCAGTGATCGATGCACGACTTTGCAGAAGATGAACAATCGCTGTCTGAGCTGTAGATTTGGAGGTTTGCTCGGACAGGGAAAGAGACTTGACGCTGTTGGAGGAAGTACTGCTGGGAATGGAGAGGAATGGAGAATATTTCAGGGAGAGTTCATGGTGATGGCAGAGATAGAAGTACTGCCTGTAATGGTGACGATGGAAGAGAAGGCAGGGAAGTTGACTGTCTTCGGTGATAGCAAAAGGAAGAACACTCGAGTTTTTAGATGACAGAGACATAATGATGGAGGAGATAATTGGTTGTTGGGTAGCTGTTGGTGTAGTGAGACGAGATGGTGAGGATTGGCAGTGAACAAAAGAGTTTGAGAAGGGAGCTGTGGTATGCTGCGAACGATGGACAAGTTTACGGAAGTGATGGAGAACTGTGGTGCTGCGGCTGTTGATGATCAAAGAGAGCCTGGCAGTGATGGAATGAGCTGAGGGCTTACGATGTAATACTCAGAGAAGATGTTGATGACGCTGTAAGCTCAAGAGAACAGGGAGAATGGATGAAGATGGTGTCGGTGAGGAGAACTTCGAGAGAACACAAGAAAGAAAGGTTTTGTAGATAATAAACCTAAAAAATAAAAGCCTAATAAGAAAAACTAATTATATTTCAGCGGATGGAAGATCCGGCGGACGGTAGCATTGGAGACCACCGCCGCCGGTTGGAAAAGAAAACGAGGTGGACAACAGGTCCGGATCGAACCTTCTGATACCAAGACATAACTACTAGATATTATGATAAAAGAGAATTGTATTATTGAATGAGATGATTTACATTGAGAACCCATAAGGTATATATAGCGATACTATAACTTGGTATGCAAGATTAATACTTGTAAATCAATTCATACTAAATATATCAAATACTAAATATAACTCTAAACACTAAAACTTTCCATATAATATTTGTGTACTCTAACAATTAATAAGTTCTATATACATAACTAAATAATATTACGTTGGTAAGTAGAGCCATAATAAAAGATTAATGGAGGAAGAAATGAATAGATCTTTGATCATCAAAGAATCACCGTGCTCATTAGGTGTCCTACAAGCTTTAAGTCAAGTTTCGGGAATTTTATTCAGAAATGAAAAATGTATGGTCTTAGACAAGCTCCATTTACTTCTACCGTTCTGTATACTAATATTATCGATGGATTTAGTACTAACACCAGCGGTAGTAGTTATGGTTTCGAGGATAGAAGGAATACACTATCTGGATGAGCCAAATAGAGAACAAATCGAAGGGATTGTTAAGGATTTTCAAGTCTTTTTGGGTATAGAATTGCTCTTCTTAATTGCGTTTTTCTTCATTCCAATTTTTCATTGCTAGCTACATTTTATATGAGTTACTCTGGCAAGCAAATGAACTCCAAGGAGTTATTCTCAAAGATCGATATATCGTGGAAGAGACGCGTCATTAAATGGTTCTACATTTCTTTCAGCTCTACTGTTCTGGTTGCTTTGATCTTAATCTTAATCAGTGTTTTCTCGATTATTTTGGTAATTGATATTGTTTCGACAATCTTAATCCTTGTGATTACAATTTTATGTACATTATGTTATGTGTACATCGTCTCGGTTTGGATACTAAGTTTAGTGATATCCGTAATAGAGGAAAACTTGGACGGCCTTGGAACCATAGCAAGAATGGAGGATCATATCAGAGGAACAAGACTTCAAGGATTAGGCTTATCATTATTTTTTTCGATCCTTAGCCTTATAATTTTTATGGGATATGGTTTTTCGAGGAATCATATTAACCAAGTATCCGGAACTGACGAATTTCGGACCGAGATTGGGATACTAGGATACGTTTGTTTAGTGAAAATTTTCATGTTTTTGGTCTACACTGTGTTTTATTACGAATGTAAGATCAGGAACGGACAACAACATGCAGAGTGGAAGAAAACTTACTTTCTACTTTTCAGGTTTAAGTTTTTTTTTTTTTCCGTTTTTTTCCTATATAGCGTGCATGTTTAAGGTGGGATGAAGGCTACGCGTTGTACAGACAAGAATGATAAAACTACAAGAAAGAAAGTGTATGTAATAGTTACATGATTTGATAAGGAACGTTCTTGATTAGACCACTCATTTTGTTCTTGTTAAATGAGTCCAGATAGAGCGCGAAACACCCTACCCCGTGTGGCATGTTTTTTTTTTTTTTTTTTTTTTCTTATTTTTTCTTATTTTTTTTTAATGAAAAACGAAATGCATTAAGACTAGAAACAAATATACAATAATTCTACAATTTCATTTTTAGCAAAAATATTAGAGATTATGCTCTCCTTTTTGACCTTTTGGTGAATGTGGCTTGTCTTGTGATGTGTTCTTGTAATCCTCGCTTTATTGGCTATTGAATCCGCCGCCGCGTTATGGTCCCTAATTACGTGTCTGATTTTTGCTTGAGGCAGCCTTTTTAGAATCTGCATAATGTCTTCCAAAGTATTCTCAGTGACCCAAGAAAAAATCTCACCAGAGTTGTTGATATAATCAGCCAAGAGTTTGCAATCTGTAGCTATTGTCACGCTTGAGAGGAGATTTTCTTCTAACCATTTCAAAGCTTTTTGGAGTGCCTTTGCTTCTGGATGAACCGCTGTAAAAGTCATTTCTGACCCCACTGATATATGCATGAATGCTTCTTGGTCAGTTGAGTACAGGATGAAAGCGTACCCCAAAGATAAATTCTCTTCTTTGAAAGCAGCATCGACGAATATTATCCAATTTGAGTTGAAATCTGACCAAGATGGTATTTTGCTCTTATTTCATTTTTTGGTTAAAGAATGTCCTTGATATTTGCTTCTTTAATATAATTCTTGATTTGTTCGATCAGTTTGATGGGATCAGGGCTTGTTTGTTGAAAAACTACCTCACACCTGTATTTCCAAATGAACTAAATGATAATAGCAATTTTTTCCTTGAATTGTAGAAATTTTGGGTCTTCTATCCAAGTTTTGACCCAGTCCTCAATCGAATTTATGTAAATTTGCGTGTTTGCCGCATCAAGGGAGAACCCAAACCATATGGCCCTCGCAAATCGGCAGTTTCTAAAAAGGTGTAGCTCTGTTTCCACCTCTTGAGAATTGCACATGGGGCAATTTGGCGACATCTCCGGATTGCGTGCTGCAAGTCGACTTTTTGTGGGTAAGGATTTTTGAATTAGCATCCAGATAAACAGTCTGATTCTTGGAATAATTTGTATTTTCCATAGAGATCTCCAGGGGAAATCCTCGTCGATATCGTTATCTTTTCTTTGATTGATTAAGAAGTTGTATATATTTTTTGCCGAGAAAGCCCCCGAATCATGGTGTTTCCATCTAATTTTGTCCGCTTCGTTTACTCTAGTTTGAATTGTCAGAATCTTATCCTTTATTTCGAGAACAAATAAATTATTGATTAAATCACAGTTCCACTGTCCTTCTGCATTTAATAGATCTTTGAATTTCTGCGGCAAGGGTTGTTCTTCATCTATTGGTTTACTTATGATATTTTCATTGGGTATCCAATTGTCTTCCCAAATCTTCACTTGATCTCCATTTTTTACTTGCCAAGTATAATTTCCTTTGATAATGTTCAGACCTTTTTGAATGCTTGTCCCAAATCCAAGAGAGCTCATAGTTTCTAGTTGGTTCCATTGGGTTTCCAGTATCGAAATATTTCGCTTCTAGAAGTTTACCCATAGTTGGTCTTTCTCGATTATTAATCTACTGGCTAGTTTTGTTAACAAAGCTATATTAAACTTGTGGGGGTTCTTGACGCCCAATCCTCCTTGAGATTTAGGTCTACACATATTGTTTCACGCCCTTATATAACCACCTTTATTCTTTGAGTCGTCTTTTTCCCACCAAAAATCTCTCTGAATTCTGTCTAGTTTATCCAAGGTTTCTTTTGGAAGAGCTAACATTTGCATTTGGTATGTGGGATATGCTTGAAGTGTAGCTTGTATTAGAACTGTTCTTCCCGCTTGAGATAACAATTTTGCCTTCCAACCCTGAAGAGTGTTGTAATATCTTTGAAGGAGAGGTTCAAAATTTTCTTTCCTATTCTTGTCAAAATTTTCTTACCTTGAGGTTCCAAGATACCTATCTTTTTTCGTCATCAGATGAACTTTTAGGATTTTTGCTGTTATTTTCCCATGCTTGGGATGAATTTTTGGGCTGAAGTAAATTCCGTATTTTTGGAGATTTACCATTTGTCATGTGATCTCCCCGAACGAGGATAAGATATCTAGAAGATTTTTTGCTTCCCCCAGTTCGGCTTTTGTGAATAAGAAGCAATCATCAGCAAAGAAAAGGTGTGAGATAGTTGGGGCATTTTTGTTTATTTTTAGACCAGATTTTTTTTCTCTATGGTAGCTTTTTCTAGGAGTCTAGAAATAATCTCCATGCTAATAAGGAAAAGATATGGAGAAAGAGGGTCCCCTTGTCTGAGACCTCTGGAAGTATTGAAAATTGGACCCGGTGAGCCATTTAGGAGGACGGAGAAAGAAGTAGTGGATATGCATTGAGAAATTAGGTTAACCCTGGTATCGCTAAAACCGAAAGAGGATAGCTCCTTTTTGATAAAAGGCCACTCTACCCTATCAAAAGCTTTAGAAAGATCTAATTTTAGCGCCAAAAAGCCTTTCTTTTTCTTTGATGTTTTCATCGAGTGAATTATCTTGTGAGCAGTGATGATGTTACCAGTGATTTTTCTTCCTGGAGAACCGCGGATTGGTTTGGGGAAATAATTCTGCTTAAAATAGGTTTTAATATATTCACGAGAATTTTAGAGATAAGTTTGTAGACTGTATTACTGAGACTGATGGGTCAAAAATCACCCGGTGTTTGAGGAGTGGTGGTTTTTGGGATGAGAGTAATGAAAGAATGATTTAAATCCTGGTCCAAAACTCCTGGATCGTGTAGGTGATATCAGGCCCTAAATTTTCCCAATTTTCTTTGAAAAATCCCGGTTGAAAACCATCCGGGCCAGGAGCACCCCAAGGATTCATATTGGATAGGGTAGACCAAATTTCTTCTCGAGATGGGATTTGAGTTAAGGCAATGTTTTCTTCATCTGAGACACAAGGAGTAATTATTTCCGACAAATCAACATTATAATTACTCATATTCGAGGTTCCAATATGGGTGAAATGGTTTATGAGAAGGGAATTTAGTTTTTCTCTATTTGAGATCCAAAGACCTGAGGGTTCTCTGAGGGTGTGGATTGCATTGATTTTTTTCCTACTGGATGCTGAAGCATGGAAATACTCGGTATTTTGGTCGTATTCCTTGAAAAACTTATTATGAGAGAGCTGGTGGTAATAATCATTTTTGATTTCATACCATTTCCCAAGCTCCGCTTGTAAATCCTTGAGAATTGTTATTTTGGTAGAAATATTTCCATAATTGTGAATATTCTCTATCCTGGTAATCAGTTTTTTTATATTTTTGTGGATATTACCGAAAACTTCATAATTTCAATGGGCTAAATCCGAGGATAAGGAGTTTAGTTGTTGGTCTAAGTTTGAGGAGGTACTGGATTTTAGTTTCCAAGAAGCCTCAACAACTGAAGTTAACGTAGGGTGGTTTAACCAGGATCAGATACATCTAAAAGGTTTTTCTAATTTCTTGGGTTCCGGGTTTGAGTTAAATAAAATCCGTGTGTGATCTGATCCTACTCTGGATAGATGGTTTACCTTTGTATCCGGGAATAATTGAATCCATTGGAAAGATTCAAGTGATCTATCAATTCTCTCGCAAATGTTTGCTTCTCCACTCCTATTATTTGACCAAAGTGAATAGTGCACCTTCATAACCCGCATCTTGTAAACCCATGAGTCCATTACGTTTGTAACAAAAGCTTTACTACTAGAGCTTGTGTTGTTTCCACCTTGATTCTCGCCCGGGTCTAGGATGGTATTTAGATCTCCAATTAAAAACCATGGATTTTTAATTCCTTTTGCTAAATCTGAAATATAAGACCACTGGGAAAGTTTTTCATCAGCTTCCACTGCGCCATATACACAAACCATTTCTATAACTGTTTCTCATATTTTTGATTCCAAATGGAAAACATTGAAGTTTTCAGATAATAATTTCATTTCCATGTTATTATGCCAAGCGATGGCTAACCCCTTAGCTATTCCCACAGATGGGACAATGAACCAGTCATGAAAATTGAATTTCTTTAGGAAAAATTCCATCTTGTCTAGTTGGGCCTTTGTTTCAGAAATAAAAATTATGTATGGTTTATGATCCTGGCATAGCTGGTTTAGATGATCTCTAGTCAATGGAGTTCCAATCCCTTGGACATCCCATGAAATAAGCTTCATTGTGAAAACCAATTGAAAAAGTCAGGGAAAACTAAAGAACCAGGGAGATACAAGACACTTTTTTGGAACCATATTGGAGTGGAAAGAAAAAAGATTAACAAACCACCAAAACCAGAACTAAAGAAAGACAAGCAGGACACATAGATATAGTACAACTAAGAACTCTAAAAAAAGCCAGAGATCGCAAGAGAAAAAAGGTAAAAAAAAACAGATTAAAATCTACACCATGATCAGGTAAACTGTTCTTGGACTGAGCACAAAGCAGAAATAAACTATAACAAATAAGGAAGTGACTGGGATACATAACAAGGTAGGGAGTTTATAATATGAGAAGAACAAACACAATAAGATGAAAAATAACAAAGCAAAAGCAATAAGGATAGAGCAGACTAATAACAGTTTACACAGGGTTATCAGGAAGCACAGAGAGATTCAGAGGGGTTGAGGCCTAAAGATTAATCTTGCAGAAAAGTAAGACTGAAATAAGATTAACTAACTGAAACTGAAATTAAGCAGATTTAACTAACTAAACAAGGGCTACAATCAGAAGGAAAATACAGGAAATAAATTGCAGCTAAAACAACAAAACAAAGAATGGAAAGAAAACAAGTACTAAGCAAAAAAATACAGATAAAAGGAGCTCATGGGCTCTGATGGCAATGTAACCCTGGATTCATATTTGCTGCTGTTGTGTTGAGATCAATTTGCAGATAAATTAATCTTCATTATCCTTCTCTTGGGTATGTCCATTAGAAGAACCACCATTGAACCATTGATGAGGAAAGTTCTTCATGGAACCCACGGGTTCATATTCTTCAATTTCTCTAATTTCCACTTGTCTTTGATTAGGAGGAGCAAGAGTCAATTCCAGGCCATCAAATTTTGGGCTTTTGGTACAGGCAGGGGATTTTCCCAGTGGAAGTAACTCTGCATCAAATTCCAGTTTCTTAAGTAGGTTGTGCTCGCTAAGTTGTTCCGTTGTTGAGATGAAGAGCCTTCATCCCATGATCCAAAATATGGAGTGAAAGGATTTCCAGGTCTATCTATCTTTTGTATGACCTTCCACATATATGCATCTAGCTTAGGACCAACAACATCAGCACTAATAACAGGTATATTAGGAACTACCTGATCATCACTCAAAGCATATGAATGACTTGCAAGTTGTCTTAAATCACTCTGATTTTCCTTGTCATCTTCTAGTTGAGAGATATAGTCATTGCAGGTTACCTCAGTTGCAGCTTGTTTCATAGAAGAATTGGTCAAGCTGTCCTCAGAAAGTTCCATATTATCTTACACCATCACTGGTTGCATCTGCTCCTGTTGCAAAACTACCTCTTGCTGCATTGCTAGCAGTATTGCATCTGTATGTTCTTGGTTAACTTCAGCTTGGTGTTGAGCTAATTCAGCTTGCAAGCAATTTCTCATCTTGTGTTCAATCAAGTCACAATATTCATAAAATTTACATGGAAATTTATGGAACTGAAAGTAAATTGGGTTAACAAAGCCCAATTCATTCTCTGCATTGACAGTAAACCTAAGTCTCTGCCTGAACCTAATGTTTGCCCTGACTGTGATTGAGAAGCTCCCATTATTTTTTCTCACAGGATATGAGAATGATAAAATATCCCCATGCAAGATAAATACCTTCCGAGGTTCTCACTTGTGACGTGAGCTGGTGATAAGTTACTAATAGTTATGAAGAACATCTCCATAGTTGGGTACCATTCTTGAAGGTTATCTGTATCTTCCCATTTCTTGATACAAACTAAATCTCCAAATACTCTTCTTGTTGCCAGGCTTAAAACTCTTTGCATCTCATAGTCATGTTGAAACCTTATGATATAGATCCACTCACTAGCTTTTCTGACTGAAAGACCCCCATGAATCTCCCATTGATATAACAGTGTATTTTTGACATCCCAGCAGTTTCTATCTACTGGTTCAACAAAGTTTCCTGTCAGGAAATTGGTCCATAAGAGATGAGTGTTTTGAAATATAGATGGTATGATTTCATTGAGATTGAATTTCCTCCCATTACTCAGATTCATGGACTGTTGAAGGTGGGTAGTAAGTTGTGAGACATCACCATGCCAGACTGCATACATGGTGATACACAAAAACACAGCAGAAGCTACAGGGTATTGTAATAGGATATGGCTAGTAAAAGATACTACTGTATTTAAGAGGTTTCTAAGCATGACAGGGATGCACTGTGTTACTATGAAAAACATCTTCTTCTTCAAGAGTATATATAACAATGAAAATCAAATGTGGGAAAAAAATATTTTTTGATATAAAACTACAAGTTGTAACCCTAACCAACGTGTAGCAGACGGGAATTCAGAGTATAATTAGAAAGAAGGGGATAATTCACCAGGTGTAAGAAAATTTAATGAGGTTCTTACAGATGTCAAGGATTAATCAGTTCTTCGATGATCCACTAATTTGTTCTTTAAAAAACTTCAACTTGAAAAGACAAAATCAAATCATTACCTGGACGCCGAAGAAAGGATTAGAAGGAACCGTGTGATTTAGAGTTGAATCAGAGAACAAATCTGGCCAAATCTGACTTTTCTGCAACTTGAAAACTGTATCTCTTCTTTTTTTGCTTTTCCATCTTCTTCGTGTAAATCACCCACAGAGATTGCTATTTGTGACATTATTTAAATATTCAATCTTCCAATCAAGGAATAGAAAATCCAACTTTTCAGTCGGTGCAACTTGAAATCCAAATCATTATCTGATTACTAAAACCTAAATCAGAAGAAACCTAAAAGTGGATTGAATCAGAGAAATTATAAAAACCCTTTCTTGCATCTTTTAATCTTGATTTCTTTTTCTTCTTTTTCTTCATCTTCGATTGTATCACCCACTAAAATTGTCTATCTTTAAAAAAATTTATTACCTGATCTCATATCTTAACAACAACTTATGAATCCGTATAATATTATATCATCAGAGCCCAAGAATCGGATAATTAGCCGCTCATGTTTTGAAAAAAAATTCCAGGGAAGAAAAAACTCTAAAAAAAAACGGGTTCTATCGTGGGAAAGCGCTAAGGGGTTTTTGTGTTGTGTTCGGACTCGGTATTGGAATTTTTCCGTATGGCATGGTTCACAAATTTATATCCAAATCATATTAATAATAAATAAATAAAGTTGTTAACAGAATCGATAAAAATTCAGAGCCAAACTAAACTAATTTCTTAAGGACACACGGCCAAAGCCAGAGTGATTAACCAAAAAGCAACCATCCCTCATCTCATCTGTAGACCCTTTCTCATCTTCATTTCTTTCGTCCATTCTCGATTGTTGGTAGCAAAGGCATTTCGCCATTTCCCATGGTAATGGGAATAAAGATATTTTTTGTCAATACACAGAGATGACCAAACCGGTTACTCCATTATGGAAACCGATGCCAAAAATGAACAAATAAGGGGAGAATGTTGGATATTTTCAACAAACCCTTGAATTGTAGGCATTTAGGATGTTCCTGGGGTTCGACCAGCCCGGTCAGGTCGCTCGGGGTCTAGGGGCCCCCTGCAGAATGCGAGACAGCGTCTCGCTGGAAATTTTCTGTTCTAGGGTTTCTATTGTCAGTTAGAAAACTGAACAAAAATCTCGTTTCACCAATGGACGCATTGAAGGAAGAGATGCGCCTATTCACTCTGAAATATGCCTGTACAGATGAAGAGTCATCTCCAAAGGGTTTGATTTCCTCTTTAAATAGGAGACTTATTTGCATTCAAAACACATCTCAAGTCTCTCTGTTTTCTTTCTTACAAGCATCATCAGAAACAAAACCAGTGTGTTCTTGGTTGGATCAAGGTCGTACAATCTTTGAATCTAACACTGTTGTGGGGCTTAAAGTATCCTGACAGAGATATTCATTGACCTGTATGTACTCGTCAATTCAATTGGGAAAGGGTCGGATAATTGTCGAAAAGAATCTTTCATTAGAGCCTTGAACCCTATTACAACATTCTTTTCTTCACCCTGTTTTACTGTCAATTTTCCAACAGGCTTCACTATTACATCTGTCCCCATTAGATATACACTAACAAACAAAATTAGTACTCCAAGTTACCGAGAAGATATCAAGCTACTAAGACTCCAAGAACACGTTAGTATTACAGACTTTGAAAATATGGAAGATTTCTAAGCCATTTTGTAGACATCAAGACTTTTGGGAATAGATTGAGAAGATAGTCTAGATACCTTTATTTGTTGCTGGTTCTAAGACACTGAAGACTCTAAGGTTACAAAATACTAAAGACATTTAAGACTCGCTAATACTGTTAATATGAGGAGATTTTTAAGGGTCCGTTTGGTGCGATTAAAACGGAGGTTGTTGGAGAGTGTAGTGCAGTCAAAGGGAGTAATTAAAGGGATGCATTAAAATGTTAGGTGTTTGGCATGCATACAATTACACGGCATAGTAATTACGTGTAGTTCTACTACCTCCGAAGGGCTACAATGAATGCGTCACTCTTGAGGTGTTCATTGAATGCTACCATGTACTACCCCCTCCAACTACCCCGTTGACCAATATTGACCAGTCATTTCTAAATCCTGATAATGGGTTAAGGCCAATAGCTATTGGTACAATCTGGCGTAGGTTGTGCTCCAAATTGGCAGCAGTGCACAAAGAGATGGCAAACTACCTAGGCGACCACCAGTTTGGTGTCGGCATACCCTGCGGAGGGGAAAGTATACTTCATGCTGCCAATAGACTCCTTGAGGCGAAAGGTACACAAAGCGGCTTAATTATGATGCTTATTGATTTATATAATCCCTTCAATCTTGTCGATAGATCAACAATAATAAGGGAAGTCGGAGCTAGATGCCCTAGCATATCCAGCTGGGTCGAATTTTGCTATGCTAGGCCGGCACGACTGTATTACGATGAGTCTATTCTAGCTTTCACTCAAGGAGCGCAGCAAGGCGATCTGTTAGGCCCTCTCCTCTTTGCATTGGCTCTACACACCCTCATAGGCTACATTGCTAGCAACTGTACGTTAGACCTGCACGCTTGGTACCTCGATGACGGAACCATTATAGGGGACACTTTAGAAGTTTCAAAAACTCTCAAGATAATTCAGCATGAAGGTGGTGCACGAGGACTGCATTTGAATGTCAGGAAAACAGAGATTTTCTGGCCTTCTTTAGACCCTAGATGTTCCGAAGATTTTTTTTTTTCCTCCAAGCATCAGTAAACCTACACTGGGCGTGAAATTTTTGGGAAGTGTGGTAAGTATGGACACTCAATACTGTAGTCATATGATCTTGCAGCGTGTTGAAAAAACCCTTAAGCATATGGATTGTGTTAAGTCACTTAAAGACCCGCAGTGTGAGGTTTTGCTCTTACGCAAGTGCACTGGAGTGTCTAAATTATACTTCACCATGCGCACAACCACTCGGAGTTCTGCAATCAGCATCAACTCATTATGATCAGCAGCTAATGCACTTTTTACGGCGCCTAATTCTTGGAGATGGTGCCGGATTCAGGATGCTTCAACAGCACCTGGTGACCCTTCCCATTAGTGATGGAGGATTAGGAGTGCACACCATGCAAGACACTAGTCAGTACTGCTACCTAGCGTCGTGTGTGCAGACTCAACGTCTACAGCAAACCATACTGAGCAACATCGATCTTTCAACACCAAGTTTCATCTTCCAGAACGCTCTCAACTGTTTCATACAGACCTGCGGTCTCTCCACCACTTTCGACATCAGTACTATCTCCCCGCAGCCTATGAAGAAAATGGCGGCTATGTATTTTGATGTCGTGAGGAAGGAACTTCCTAACAAGTTTAATTTATCAGCAAGAGATGCGATTTTATGCAGTGTAATAAGCAGGAGTACACGATGGACTACTTGAAGGCTATCCCCATTGCCGGGATAAATCAAACCATCGGACCTCGTCAGTTCAGAGCAATCACCCAAAACCGGTTTGGCATACCACTTTTCCCGGAAGACAGTATATGCGCTTGCTGCAAACGTGATATGGACATATTCGGAGATCCTGCACTTCATTGCGCTAGCGAAGTGGGTCTCAAATTTCGGCATGATTTAGTGCAGGATGTGATTATGGATATTTGCTATAGAGATGGAGTGGCGGCCAGGAAGGAAGCATCTTTAGGCCTTTCGGCTGGTGGCATGGCTCTAAAACCAGCGGATATACTGATAGACACATTTTTGTGTCCGATTTGTCTCGATTCTATATATTGTTAGGGATCATTTTTGTAATTATTATGGTGTTTTATTTATTTGTAGGTATTTTTGGCCAATAAACATTTTTGGAAAAAATTTGCTCGAAAAGTTGTCGGAAAGCACCCGGAGGACATTTGCTATTCGGACCCCCGGTTTGGATAAGGGGAACCCCCAGGACACCCCTTAAGGCAGCTGCTAAAGGCACCCCTACTCTGGATAGGGGGCGCCCCCTTTCTTCACAAATTCAAATTTCAAATTTGGCGGGAAAACAAACCAGCATGCATGTATATTAGGGTTCGCATTCTTGGGAAGATTTAAGGAGATTCAATCTCGGATTTTTGTTGGGCTGGACTTCCTAGAGCATAACAGGGTTGGTATATGTGATTGGATCGAATGAATTGGGTTAGATCGACCGGGAGAAGGAAACAGAGGTGTTGTGGTCACGGGTTGTTGTTGGAATATTTTTTTCGACAATTCAGGGAGATTAAAGGCTAGAAAAGCTTCCCCAACATTCGTAGTTATCTAATAAAGAGTTTGGAAGTATTGAGAGAGGTCAAATACGCGTGAAGAGAGTTTGGCAGAAAGAAAACTCCGAAACTTGTTGTGGAGATAAACCAAGATTTTGGGGGAGATTTAATCGAGCTGTGGCCTATAAAAGGAGAGGGAATAAGTCATATAAGGGGTACGAATCCTTTCAGAGAAGTTGAGAACACCCACAGAGCTCCAGAGATCGAGTTGCAGGAAAATACCTTATTCTGCTGCTGCTGCTACTGAAGAGGAAGAACACGAAGAACATTGACGCACAAGCAACTGTCGCAGAAAACTATCGGTGTTTCACAGCATAACCTATGTGTCGTTCATCACAGCGGTTGCATTAGGTCTTTAGCTACTATTTCTCCCTGTAACAGTGATTCTGCAACAAACTGTTGCGCATCGTCTGTATTATCACTTTTCATCTTTTTAATCATCTTTTGAGCCATAAACAAATATTTTGAGATCATGATTAATATGAGGAGCTAAACCCCATTGCTGAGGTGATACAGGAAGCTATTTTTCCAACAAAAAGTGGTATATTCTATTTTATCTTTTTATTTGCAATAATTATATGATTATTTGCCTTGAACTATTATTGAATATGATTTTTATTTGAGTGATTGTGATCTATTTTGATGGAGTATGCTTAGTTTTAAGACTTTTGATGCTTCATACTTGGTATTCACAATTACTACTTTTGAAAATCTACTTGTTGCAATATTTTAGAATCAAATTAAACGAGAAAATTGCATAAATATAAGTATTGGTTTAATCACTTTGAACTTGGAAAATAGTGAAATATTAGCCTCGGTGTTTCTTTTAATATTGATATCATCTTTATTTGAGTTTGCTATAATTTTTATTGTGTTTTCTGTTTTAGTTTTGAATTTAAGTCTAAAAAATCCTTCACAAGTCTGAGAAACGACACTTTTTTTATCACTATCTACAAATCACATCACATACTCGTGCACAATTGGGAGAACGGAGTGGATACATGCTTTTTATGTCATATGAGTCTCTCCCTTTTCCGGACCTGGGCTACGTAGCTTTACACTGGCGCATGCAATCTCAGCAGCCGTAACTCACAAATGCAACAAATATTTGGAGACATGCAGTTCCCACGGATATGCGTTTAGAGTCCTGGCTTTCACAACTTTAGGTGAACTCGAGGATGATATGATTGTTTTCTTGAAGAGGCTACAGAACTGCTTAGTTAATTACGATGCTAACAATAAAATAGGCGGCTCTTTATTTCACAGGGTAGGTTTGGCTATCCAGAAAGGAGTTGGAGCACAAACTGTTGCTTGACTCTCATCCATTCATGTACAAAACTCTATTTGATTTTTATTAATAACATCCCCTGGAGACAGTCTTTTATAATAATAAGTAAAATAAGATCATTTACACATTATTGTTATTGTTATTTCATTTTATTTTTATATGAAAGGGGGCCACGAAGGCTTTTATTAAGAAAGAAAACTAATAGTAGTTTACAAAGATTCGGCCGGGGACGCGCAACAAGTTACGCCCCGATAACTTTCGGAATAATAATACCCAACCTATGAAAAAGAAACTGCCTAAATTATTATTGACATCATGACTCACCATGCAGTTCTTTAATCTTTTCAAAAGGACAATAATGTCGTCACTCAGCTCCCCGGGAGTTTTTCTTATTATTTTTGGTTTTTTTTATTATTATTTTGTTTCATTTTCTTATTAAATCTTCAGTTTTAATTTATTCTTTTAATTTTTAATTTTTTTTGGTTTCTTTTATTATTATTTTATTATTATAAAAGATTCCAAGAGGGGTTTTTGTTGAAAATCAAAGAGTATTAATTACACAAAAATGAGAGGGAGTCGAGCCACAATCTATGCACCAACACCCTAATTATTCTTTAATTTTATTCTTATTAAATGTTCAGTTTTAATTATTTTTTTAATATTTTTGGTTTCATTTGTTATTAATTTTTTTCTATTGATTATTTTTCTATTTATTTTAACTTTTTATGCTAAAAATACAATTCAAACACAATCAGGTTCCTTCAAGAAAAAAAAATTGGTTGGAAGTCTCACTACAAGCTAAGCTCCAAACCCTATTAACCACGCCAATCCTATGAAAAAGAAAATTCTCAACACGAACTTTAGCATTATGACTAACCATAAAATTACGCAACCTCTTCAGGAAATCAATGGTCTCGTGGCCTAACTCACCGAGAGTAGTAAAGGCAAGTGTACTAAAATTATAGCCTTGAGCACTACACTTGTCAAGATACTTAGCTTGCTTACAAGCGAGTAAGCAACATCACCATTGACAGCTTGGCCCGAACTGAAGGAACGAACCCCACCTCTAGTGAAGGAAGAGGCACCAGTGACTTCCATACACGTAATACGACCGTTATCCCAATTTTATTTTGTTTTTATTTAACTTTTTATTATTATTTTAAAATTTTATTTTTATATTTTTTATTATCATTAACAATTATTATTTTTCAATTTTTAATACATATTTATTTTTTTATTCATCCATTTTTTTCTCTTAATTTAATTAGATTTTAAAGTTAGAATTTCATCTTTGTGTTACATACATTTTATTTTCATGGCAAACACTAAACATTGAACTACATGTAGTTCTAAGGGCAATTCCTCTGGCAATCAACATTCTTTTTTTGTTGAGCCACACGTTTTTGCACTATGGGAAATTAAGGTAGAATGAACAACCATGATATTTCAGGGTCCCTCTAGCAATTTTATTAATATAAACTAATAAGTGTTGGGTCCCACTGATTATTCAACTAATAAAACAAATAATAAAAAATAAACCCTAAATATAATAACTGAGATTTGGATAGAGAGAACTAAGGGGAGGTCAAACATCGAACGCTGGAGTTTTTTTATCACCCGCCAGCGGGTTTTGCTTCGCCCGCGCGGTTGTGCATCAAGCGCATGCTTAATCTACGACCGCAATCAACAAACCAACAAAATTATTGGTTTGCTAATCCGTTTTTCATGTTTGTTGAGTCCATAGAGGGGGAAAAATGAACACATCCTTGATTTGTTCATTCCATGGAAACTGCTCTAATGCATGACATTACAACCACATGTAATTGGAAATGTCATGCATTGCTAATAATGGCGTGCCAAACGGACCCTAAGACACTTTTGAAGACATCAAGACCCTTGATTCCTAAACCGTGAAGATAACCCATTTCTTCAAATTGGCTTACCTACAACAATATCAGAAAATTTCTGAAAATTTCTTGTTCACTGTTGATCCGATATACGTCTCTCCAATTTATGATTGAGTTTTACCATTAACCCATTTGATCTTTGCTCTTTATTTTGGTTAAATCTAAATCTAATGACTATATACTTTTGATTGGTTCTCAAGTCTTCTATTTAGCTTCCCGGCTTCTGTTTGTTGTATTGACCAGGGCAAGATCTAAAGACTGTTCATGATTTGATTTGTGAACCATGAGTAGTCTGAGATGGAAATGTCGTGGGTTTGGAAAACCGGAAGCAATTTGAGAACTCCGTGATCTAGTTAAACTGAAAGCTCCTGACATCATTTTTTATGTGAAACAATGAGCAGTATCAATACTTGAACATCTAAATTACGACCTCTGGGCCATCACAATTCTTTTGTAGTACCCTCTATAGGAATGAAATGAGGTGCAACGCTTGCTTGGATGGATGGATTCGACATTGTTATATGAAATTCCAATCAACAAGGGTTTGTATGCTCCACAAATTTGTCAAAGCTGATAAGGTATGTAACATGTATTTTGTTTACGTTGAAACAAATAGAAACTTTAGAAAAGATTTTCTCGAGAGATTTAGTTTGATTTTGATCGGTATTGATTGGTTGGATCAAGACAGGGATGCTAATGAGTTTATACTCGTACAAACAGGTTCACAGAGTGATTCACAATAAATCAGGGAAGAAAATTCACTTTTACCTGCAAGAGTTCTGGGAGAAATTTTGGGTGAATCTTACTCGGACTTTCTAACAGAGTTTGGTTTATTTGGGCCTACTTCATTAAAACGGGGTTCGACAGGATGTCCAGTAGTGAAAAATATACAAGTTTCACTAAATTTTCTAAAACAGGGGACGTGAAGATATTATCCGGTGTCGGGTTCGAAAGAAGGAAAGATACGTGGGAGGAAAGAAAGAAATATTCTCTACAGATTTCGTTCTATCTTTAAAGTTTGGAAAGAGCTGGAAACTGCATAAGAGAAAAAATAGAAAAGGAAAATTGCCGAGACTTTTGCTGAAAGAAACCGGAGTTTTCACCGAAATTTGATTGGCCTGTTGAGTATATATAGGATGGCTAGAGTACACCAGGGTGCCGAGAGTTGGGGGGTGAATATAGAGCTACGGGAGAGGCTGCAGAGAAGATCAGAAAGTTACAGAGTCGTTCTGCACTTTTAGGGAAGAAAGGAAGAAGAACATAGACTTACAGAGTGTATCGCAGAAGTAGTCGTATATTCAACTACAAAAGCCTTTTATCGTTTACATCTGTACTCGCTCAAGACATCCGGAGACTATTATTTTCCTTGCAAAAAGGCTTTCTGTAAACTACAGTTTATTCTCTTCAATAAAAAACACCTTTTTGAGCCATGAAATATTATTTTGACGTGTTTTCACCATGATGAGCTAAACCCCAACACCGGAACGACATAAGAAGCCTTACTTCATAATGGTTTGGTAATTATATTTGATTTCTTATGACTTTTTGCACTTAGTATAATTGATTTATGATTTTCACTAATTAGTTGTGATTTCGTTTGACGGTTTATACTTAGACGTAAGAGCTTTTGTACACCATTCTTATGATTTACATCTAATATTCGGGCCGCGAGTTATAACCCCAAAGATGTCACTATCCATGTACAAAAACTCCAACCAAACTAACATAAACTGTGTATATTACCGTTCTACTTTAAATCACCCCAACAAAAATAAAAATCAACCCCATCTTTAATTTTTATTATATTCTCACCACCAACAGCAACACACCACAGTGGCACCACTACCGTGCCACTACCACTGACCACCCCCGACCACCACCACCACCACACACCGCCGTCAACTACCACCAACGCCGTCGCCGCCGTCGCCACCGACCACCACCATCACCACAGACCGTCTCCAACCACCACCGCCACTGAACCACCACCGCCGCCACTTAACCACCACCACTTTACTACCACCACTGACCAAAACCAGCACCACCGCCAACGCCTGCCGCACTGCCACCAGCA